>NW_004524889.1:883595-891171 GCF_000260255.1 Octodon degus | reverse complement strand
CAAACAGAGTGTGAAGAAATTAGTAGTTACCTTGGTTTTCTTTTATGTGGTGTGTGTGTGTGTGTGTGTGTGTGTGTGTGTGTGTGTGTGTGTGTGTGAACATGTGCATGTGTGCATCTTTAGGTTTGGAATTGAACCTAGACCATCTTGCATTGTTAGACAAGTGCTGTACTACATCTCACATCCCCAATGCTCCCTCCATTGATTTGACTGGGTTTCATTTGTTGCAAAAGTTGGGCTTGCATACGTGATCTCACAGCCTCATTGTTCTAGAGTTCTGGGATTACAGGCTTATACACTGTGTCTATTTGATAAATAATATTTTTAAAACAAATTTGAGTATTGAGTACTTACCTGAAGACTAAAAACTCTTTAAGAAAGAATCATCACTGACATTTCAGATGGTCAAATGATGCTCTATTTCATGGATACTGACACAAAGTCAGAAAGAGTTCTTTCAAGATCTAATCATACTGTAGAAAACTGCTATGAATATGCATAAAGGATTCACTATTACAGAATAGATCTATCTTTGATGAATTTTTTGTACCAAGAATTGAACACATAGCCTAGCACTTGCCAGGCATGCACTGTGCTTCTGAGGTACACCCTTTTCCCCAATCTCATTTTTTTCATCTTTTAACTACTATGAAAAATGAAATACTGTAAAATCTTTATTTACTATACCGTCTTCCAATGAACTGTTGAAGTCAATTGGATTTGAAGGGTCTGTCGAAACGAAATTGGAAGGCAAGGGGATCAAACCATTTCCTTGAAGAATGTATATTAATTCCCCGATCTAAAGACAAAATTTTGAGAACTTGTAAAAATATAATAACTCTTTGCATTGAAAACACAATCTGTACAATAGAATTGTTATGCAATTCTTTAAGCAACATAGCTTCTTAATGGTTGGACAAGGGTAAGGTTTAAATATATTCTTAACATAGTGCGAGGGAAACTGCATTAGTCAGACATGGGTATAGATTAAGAAGTTCTCAGATCATATTCACAGATACAATTATCCTTGGGAAAACACTACCTTTAAAACATAAAAAAGCAATAATGAAGTATGTTTCCTTCATTCTGTAACTTATTTTTGTAGGGAGTGACAGAATTTTGCAGGGTGTTTGAGTCCCTAAGAGTCTGTATTTTAAAGCACAGCCTTTCAAAGTGAACATGTGAGTGGCTTAAAATATTTTAAAACAAAGAATTACCTAAATACAAAGGGCTAGATGGAAAAGGTTAAAATAAAAGTGGAAAAAAAATCTAAGGCTAACAAAATGGCAGTGAAAATTCAACACAAATGGGCATGCCTAAGTTCGCCATTGTCATATACTAGTTATTAAAACTCAAGCAAGGAGCTGGGGACATAGTCTAAGCAGCTGCCTGCAAAGCATAAGGACATGAGTTTACTCCCCAGAACCACATGCTAAACTGAACCCCATGTGTGCCAGCCACAAAAACTGGGTGTGGTGGTGCATGCCTGTAATCCCAGCACTGAGGAGGCTGAGACAGGAGGATAAAGTCCGAGTTGCTGCGTAGCAAGATGCTATAAAAATAAATAAATAAACAATTAATTAATTAATTAAAAAAGTAAAGAAAATAACCTCAAGCAAGCCAGACACAATGTTGCATATCTCTAATCCCAGGACTCTCGGTGCTGAGGCAGAATGATCATCGTAAATTCAGGGCTGGGCATGAGGTTGGACAAAACTATGGTCAAGCAATGAGATTACAAGTACCATTCCTCAGGTAAAAACTGATTAAATCCAATACCAAATGAGGAAGCAAGTCATGTAGCAAGCAGGACAGCATCTCTTCCTGTTGGGGGTTGGGATAGTGACTCATTTGGGGTCTTTTAAGGTATTTGATACTTATTTAGAATATCAATCCCTGATGCCTATCCCTAGGGAATTATGTAGCTGTGTTTGTTTACTCTTTTGTCTTGAGATCTGGACCATATGGGAGTGTCTGTCGCTTCCAAGTTGCAAAGTCACTTGGTCTTCCATATTGTCTCCTTGAGGGCCTGGCCCTGTTTCACTGCTTATGATATTTCTTTCTAAGTCCACAGCCTGCAACATTTCCCCCCTCTGAAGAAGTAACCTGAACTGCTTTGAGGGAACCATGGGTGATGACTGCTCTGGCTTCTTCAGGCTGAAAGGGGTCATAGTTGTGAACCAACAGTCAGAGATACTCTCCAGAGATTCTATCTAAAGGCTCTCAATAGCCACCAGGAATTGTCATCTTTGGTAGGAGGAATACCTTTAAATCTGGAGTAGACAAACTAAACAAACTATGAAACATGCATGGGCTACATAATAACATCACCAGCATAAATTATGAATACAGTCAAAACTCCTGTCCACAAGCTTTCTTTCCCCTATAAATATATCCTGCATATATATGTTCTGGGCTGGCCTGAGCCTGCTTAGTGATATTTTGTCGGAAACAAAAAAGCAATCAACCAACTAACAAAACAAACAAATAAAACCCAAAAAACTTCAGTCAAGTTTATAAAATTTCTAGAGTCCCAGTTTCCTCCATGGTAAAATGGAAGGAGTAATTTCTTTATTCTTGGTATGCAGAATTTAAGAGAAGGACTTGGAGAGGAGTTTTAAAAGACAGAGTCTAAGGGGAGGAATCTTAGTTTCTGAAGCAAACAAATAATTTTGAAAGAAGAGAAGAATAATAAACATTCACGAGACAGTTAAGGAATTTGAACACTACTTATTACCTGAAGGTACTAAGAAAATTTTACAATATATTGAATGATAGGAACTGTATCAAGGGCCATGTCAAAAAAGGGAATCTTTGTTTTAAAGATAAAGAATGCTTATAAATAAAAGTATATAATAATTGAAATTCATTTCATGAAAAACATTAAACTTCATTGGTTACATACTGTTCAAACTAGGTGAAGGGTACGGGGAAGATTTATTACAGTTTTGTCTCTACAGTTATGTGTGTAGGAGACCAGAACATAGAATCTTAAATTGTAATTCCTTTGCAATAAATAATTATTTTAAACTGAAAGTAATTAAAAACAAACATAAAAACTCTAATCTCTAACATTTGTTTAAAAGTAAGCTATAAATTTACAAAAAGCATCTTCTTTTCTTCTCTATCAGCTTATCATTCTTTACAGGTGAATAATAGTCCATTGTATAAAAATACCACATCTTTTACATCCATTCCTCAAGTGACAGGTATCTTGGTTGTTTCCAAGATTTGTCTATCACAAATTGTGCTGCTATAAATATAGGCACACATATATTCCTATGATATAATGTTTTCAGATCCTCCAGGAAAATTCCCAGTAGGGGAATAGCTGGGGTTTTTTTCTTTTCTTTTCTTCTTTCTTTCTTTCTTTCTTTCTTTCTTTCTTTCTTTCTTTCTTTCTTTCTTTCTTTCTTTTTTTTTTCAGAACTGGGGATTGAACTCCAGCCCTTGCACTTGCCAGGCAAGCACTTATTCTACTGAGCTATCTCCCTGGCCCACAATAGCTGGTTTGAATGGGATTTCCAGTCCTAGTTTTTTAAGGAGTCTCCACACTGATTTGCATAATGGTTACACCATTCTACATTCCTACCAGCAGTGGACAGTTATTCCTTTTTCCCCCACAGCCTCTCCAACATTTGTTGTTGGGTGATTTCTTGATGATAGCCATTCTTTGTGCAGTGAGATGGTATCTCAGTGTTGCTTTAATTTGCATTTCATAGATGGCTAGTGATGTGGAGCATTTTTTCATACATTTATTCACTTCTTTAATTTCGTCCTCTGAGAAGTGTGTGTTCATCTTGGATGCCCATTTCTGGACTTGGTCTTTAAATTTTGGAGCCCTAGTGTTTTTTAGTTCTTTATAAATTCTAGAGAGCAGACCTTTGTCTGAGTGCTATCAGCAAGGCAAAACGTTAATCAAGAAGACAATTGTGGACACTTGTCTCCCTGGAAATGACTTAAAATTAATCCACATAACAAATTTTCAATCACATGACTTCCTGCAGTTGGCCTCCTTTTCAGACACAAAGTCCTTTCCTTTGTGTTGCCACTTCTCTGCAAATTTACTATTATTTTATAAAAATGATACATGAGATTTAATCATTCCCTGACTTCTCCCATGTATTTATGAAACGTACATATTAACAGACTTTTGTCAAGTTAATTTGTCCTTTATAGAAGAGTCTGGCATAGTTAAGAATTGTGGCAAAATGTTTCATTGCTATTTTATCTTTTTTCTCATTCAAATGCATAAATTTTTTTAAAACTATGAAAAGAGAAAATTATTTTTTTGTTCTCTTTTATGTATTTCCCATGATAAAACATTAAATTCTCATTATATCTTCAAAACAAAAGGATTCCCTGTGGATTACATGAGGTAGCACACAACTCCTTGGCATTTACCTGGCATTTAAGAAATCTATTTAAACAGAGAATGTGTGTGTGTGGAAGTGAGTTTTTGCAAACTTTGACATGCATATAGATCATCTAAAGACCCAGTAAAAAGGCAGATCTTACTCAAAAGGTCTAGGGTGGGGCCAAGACCTGAGAGGATAGAGAAAAATGAAGACTGGAAAATTTACATACAATGAGGAATCTTAAATCATAGTGGCCTTGCAGCAAGCATGTAACAACCTGAAAATTAAAATGAAGGAAATGTGCTCTGGAAGCTGGCACTGTAATTATTTTGGAGCATTCCACAATTTTAAAATAATACTGTCAGCATAAATAATAGACTTGTAAATATATCTTCAAGTTGACAATGTTCACGTAAATGATATACAACTTAATCCAGTGATAGAAATGCATATTCCAAATAGAATTATTTAGGTGGGCATGATGACACACGCCTGTAATCCCAGCACTCAGAAGTCTGAGGCAGGAGGTTTCAAGGGCAGCATGGACTACATAATGAGATCATATCTCAAGTCAAAACAAAACAAAACAAAAAAACTCTTTTTTCTCATATGTGTATTTTCTCATATACACATATTTTAGCAAAAATGTATGGGTACTTTTTATAAACTTCAGGAATTACAAACATGCACTAAGAATTTTGAAGAAAGATTTAAAGTTTATTCACACTTCAGGAAAAGAAAAATAATATGATTCTTTTTCAATAGATGATGGTATCCTCATATGGAGGATGCTAAGGATATTTGATATCACAGAAAGCCCACTACACTGACAGCCCTTAGAGAAGAAGCTTAAAATGCATATGAAGCAATCTCTAAGTCCAAATAAATAAATGGTATAAAATTCCACTACTTATTATTATGTCATTGAAAAGAAAAGTTTATGCTTATATTATTTGATCAATTTTTCATGCTTATGTCTTGTAATATGAGCAACTATTTTGAAGATAACAATGTGCAAAGTACTATTATAGATCTCCTACAATCTTGTCTTGAAACTTCATGCCATGAAGTCACTCTTAATCCAGGTCCCAAGTGAAAAGTCCTGCTCGATGAACTCACCTACTTGGTACAGATGAATTCAGCAATGCCAGGTACTTTCCTAGAATGGGAACCCTGGACTACACAGAGCAGATATTCATGTGCTGGACACCACAATGAAGACAAAACAATGTATCAACACACTGCTGTCCACTTTACTATGTTTGTATGCTTTGTAAAGCATCTTCATAAACCTATCCTCCCAGAAGATATAAATCCATACACACTGAGCCATGAGTCTGCTTGAAGTATGTCCATTTAATCGATCCTATGCCTTTGAATAGCAGACATTTATTTGGATTTCTGTAGCATAGAAAATAGTTCTAATTTAAAATTTTCAACATATGGGTCATAATTACAAAGGACTTATCACATGCTTAAGAACACAAGCTAACTATGGGAATTTCGATGTTTGTCTAGTTAACCATGTAATTGTATTTTTCAATATAGTTAGAAATATAATTGAATGTGTAAATTAATGCATGTATTTCCAGACATAAGTAATTTTAATTCATGGAAATCCTTTAAATTGGAGGATTATTTTCCAAAAAATAAAATTCCAAGATATCTTTCTTAATATATTGTGAAAATGATAAATATGAGTAATCAAAGATATGTTTTAATAAACTGCAGTGTCAAATGAAGTATAATTATATCTTGATTAAGTTAGACTAAATGTATGTAATCAAATATTAATATTGTAATAATTTCAAAGAATAAAATTCATCTTCTTATTGTATTACCAATAGTTAATTCTAGTATTTTCTAAGGTGGTATTATAATTTAATAGAATGAGATTTCGAGAAATTTAATCAAACTACTGGTCACACTATATTTAATATTTTTTCACAAATTTTACATAGTGAACAATATCATTCAATCCTGAACTATTTGTGTGTGTGCAGTGTTAGAAATGAAGCTCCAAGCTCTGTAACATTGACCTACACCCTTAGTAGTCCAACTTTTTAAAAAGAAATAATAAGATTGTACATTGTTATAAAAAGGCATTTTCCTTTTGTGTGTAAAATTAAATTATACTCCGCATATTTAGTAAACTATATTATTTTAAATGTACAATTGATTTAATAGAAATCAGGTAAGTATAACATCTCCATGTAATTACTATCATTCAACTGCATGTGTTCTAAATATAATGGACATACAACTGATATATTTAGACATACATTCAATTCTAACAATTATAACTTTCCTCCTCAGGTCAGCATGTAGCAATGTCTTTCTGGAAGATGACAATGGTATAAATTTTTTCTCATCTGTCCTTATCCCTTTCTCCTTCTATCTTCTATTTGCTCTTTCCTTCGTTAATTTTAAAGAAGTCAGCTGTATAAGTCCCAGAACTACAAGTAAATAATTTGTACCAACAACTTGAGGGAGTCTGTAAGCAGATTCTTCATCTGTTGAACCTCTAAGAAACCTGTCCTGGTTAATTCTTTGACAGAATACTTGGTAGACACTAAGCAGGTGAACCATCAAGGTGGTTTCAGAACTCTCAGCTATAGAATCTGTGAGATAACAAACATGTGTTGTTTTAAGCCATTAGTGTATGATGTGGTACAGCTATAGATACCTAGTATAGTTAGAGTTGCAGCAAGGTTAGGCAAGCCTCTAAAATGTTCCCATGGGACTTCTACATGCAGGCATCATAATATTTACCCTCAAATAACAGAGGTATTTGGATATTCTGGAGGTAAAGATCTTTGCCTAGCAACTTAAGGACCTCATTTGCAATTCTAGATTCTCCAGTTGCCTTCAAGTTGCCTCTATTCCTGACTTCATTAAAGTGAAAGTGCATGACAGAAGCACAGATTAGGACTCTGTTCTCACCTGCTGGTTGCTCAAAATGATGGCACAGTAGCGTGTGTGGACACCAAAGGGAAGATAGTAGATCTCTAGGCTTGAATATCCATTTCCTTTTAGGGAAAGACTATGCACGGAGCAGAAGAACTCTCTAAAGAAACTGGCTTTAATTGCTAGCAAAAGAAATACAAATCGAGTTGATATGTAATAATATTAATGCTGTTCAAATAAAAGCTATTTTGATTAAATTTAACATTTTAGGATTTATAAAAATGTTCAAAGCAACAGAACATGAGGTTACA
>NW_004524889.1:882540-883480 GCF_000260255.1 Octodon degus | reverse complement strand
TAAAGATTGCTTAACAAAATCTGGATATGTTAGCACAGACTTGCAATCTCAGCACTTTGAAAGACTGATAAAGAAGGATTGCCAGATCATGCTCAGCCGGGGAACTTCACAACTTAGAAGCTTTCGGACTCTGTCTGAAAAAAAAAGTAGAAGCAAAGCATTCGGGATATAGTTCCATGTTAGGGACAAAGCTCAATGTGAAAGCCTTAGGTGCAATATTCAGTAATGTGAGAACAAAAAAATATTATAGGAATTTCACTGTAATAGACACTTCACTACTACTTAAAAGTAACTTTATATACTGCACATAATAAAAGAGTCATTCAATAGTGTTAAATTTTTGTGGGCTTTTTAATAATTCACATTAAAATTAATGGATGACTTGAATTGGAAATGAAGGATATATATATATATATATATATATATATATACCTTTTTAGTAATTTTAATATGTGTCCACAAATTCTATAATACTGCCTTGGATGTGGTGACATGTAGATCAACCTAAATGACCTCAGCCCAATGAACATTAGGATAGAATACATTGCAAGTGAGGCAAGGACCTGGGGAGATAGTTCAGTAGAATAAGTGCTTGCCTGGCAAACACAGGGTCCTGAGTTCAACCCTAGTACTGCAAAAAAATAAAAATCATTTTTTATGCATGATCAGAAAATATTGCATACTTTCTGCCTAATTTTCTATTCCATAAACCACTGTGTTGAAATGCCAGCTTTTAGACTATGAAGAAGCCTAGGCAATAATGAGTAGCCATATGTATGTAGCCAAGGCAGCAGCTCTAGTTGAGGTCCCAGTAAAAAGACAGCAGTAGACATCAGATATGTAAGGGAGGAAGCCTTTAGATGAATCAGGTGCCAGGCTCCATCACAGAAGAATGGCATGAGAAGTGTTGAGATTTTTGGTTATATATATTTGGATATAT
>NW_004524889.1:849150-882386 GCF_000260255.1 Octodon degus | reverse complement strand
AGGAAATAACCATTACTGATTTTTGTAGTTTTTTTTTTATATTTCAGGGAAGGGTGTACAGAGTGTTCAGGGTATTACTGCTAGATCTGACTTGTAGTGATTCTCCTGTTTACAGCCTCCCGAATGCTGGGATTACAGGCGCATTCCACCATGTCATCTCAATCACTGTCTCTGCATGCTCTGGAGGTGGGATGGGCACGGCAGGCCTGGGGATCGAACCCTGGCCCATGCTGCCTGCTTGCAGGGATTTTTGTGGTTTTATGTCAGTATATTCAGGGTTATTTGGTTTACATTTATGTATAATAAAAAAGTTCCTCTATTCATTTTTCTATCCATCATTTGATCCAGTCATCTTTTCTAGTCCTACACTTATTTCTTAAAGCAAAGCAAATCTGTGATCGTAATACATTTCAATTCTTGGTGATGCATAACATAAATAAGTTTTAATAGTTTTGAATAAGTCAAAAAGGACGTAATGGGTATATATGCAAATGCATCCCTTGTATGCTGCAGCAAACAGATACTAAGGAGTAGAGGGAGAGATGTGGACCAAGTTTTCCAAAGGGCCACAAAATAAATGGCAAAAGAACAACACTTTAGCCCAGGTCACTTCCTAAAAGACCTCATCCCATAAATATTATACTAGAATACTTCAGAAGGTAAGCAAAATCATTTCCCCAGGGCTTCATATTGCAGATAACGCCATAACCACCCTTATGAATATTACATTCTTATTATGTCTTACAAATAAAAGTCAGATACAAAAAAATAAAAACTGTTATTTGAGGTACTCACAAGTTGTTATGTTGAACTTTGAGTCCCTACAGAATATGATAAAAAAACATTTAAAAATTAGAATATATTTTTAAAATAGGCATAAAGCATTATATACTCTTTACATTTACACATAAGTCCAAAAATCTCACCATATTCAACCTTGAAGCAGGACAGTCCCACAATATTCCTTTTCCTTTCCCTGTCTTTTGCTTTCATTCACCACCCCCTTCTTTTTGAACAATCATCTACCTGAGAGACTTCATAGCAGCAACTGGCATGTCATGACAAGCAGCCCGTATTCAGAAGACCATAATGACAGGCATTCCAAGCATGAAACTACTATTACAGATTACTATCTGTAGTGCAGTTGCTTAGTTCACAGATATCAGTATATATAGTTAGTCAGGGTGAAAATCTTTCCAATTAACTGCTAGATTCTCAGGATCATTGCCTTCCCCATATAACTGTATGTCTTGACATTGTCATGTTTCCTAACTCATCACTACTTCATGAAAAATACCTGTTCCATATTATGCCTAAGATTTTTGATATGCAGACAGATAGTGAGGTTAAACTTAATGGCCTAAGTTGTATGGTAATAACAATAAGCTTGTCTTCTGGATGGTTAACAACCTAGGTTTGCAGACAGAAATTAGATGAAAAGGAGGGCTGCAAGGAAAGCCCACATTTTGGGCCTAGCCTTCCAAGGTTAATTAAGACTCAGGACATATGAGAACTTGTACTGTAACGTCATGTAACTCGGCAGTGTCCCAAATTTTCTGATCAAGGAGATTATGGGGCCAAAGAGGAAAGTGATCGATGATGTAGAGTGTGCCTAAGGAGAGTCACATGGAGAGAAAACATTCTCTCAGGCTTTCACAGAGAGCACATTGGCCAAGCAATGGTCGTGACTCATCCACATGGCTGACACTGACAAAGGTTCTACAATCTGAGGTACAGGATCTCAGGATAAATCCTGAGGGGATTTCACTGACCTTATCAGACCCAAAAGCTACAACTCTTGTTGCATAGGTCCTGCTTTACCATGGTCTTAACCACCGAGCAGAAATATATAAAAACGAAATATAAGAAGTGAAGCCATGCTGTCATGTTGAGCTGTAGGGGACTCAGATCAACAATTTCTGACATTGCCAGTGAAGCAGAAGACCCAATACTATTATGGACTACTGAACTCTTTTAGATTATTTTCCTGAGTTAACACATCTATAATATTCAAATAACAGAACTTAACAAAAAAAAGGGTATACAGATGAGTGTCCATTTTGCATCTGTATATTCAAAGTGGTTAGGATAGATATATAGTTACATTCTCTTAATGAATAGAGTGATTTGTTCTAACGGTGTTTGTAGATAGGATATCATGTCCACATCTTGTACAGCAATTAACCACTGGGAGGAATGCATGCAATGTGTTAATTATTGAAACTATACTACCAATTTGATTCAAAACTGTCTCATTGCTATTTGTTTATCAATAGAATTATGGAAAAAAACATTTTGTTATGCTATCTCTAACATGGGAACAGCCTTGGGAAGCATCACATACACTGCTACTTACATTTCTGTGACAAGAAAACAACAATAAAAAATTAAAAACTACAGATACATAAAACTTCAAATCAACAATCTAATTAAACTTTATATATCTTAAAAGTCATGACTTCCTACAGTAGAACATGCAAATAGCATTTGAGGTTTATATTGTTTTAAGGAATATAGATACAGGAACAAAAATATCAGTGATCCATATTTCCACCATTCTTTTAAGCTTATGTCAAAATAATTCCTTTTACTCTAAAATATTGTAGAGTAGTTTATATTTGATAGAAAATCTTAACCTAAAGACATAAAATATAAATTGTCTCATTGAGCAATCAATAAAAACCATCTCCATGGGCCAGTGATATAACTTGGCAATCGAAAGCACCTACATAGGCAAGCTTAGGCAGCACAGGAACCACAGTTGGATCCTGGCATCACATGCTACAGCAACCCCACCCCCAGTGTGGGTTTAGCCAGCTACAAAAAAAAAAAAAAGTATCCAAATTGGATTGTAGAATTTGGTTCTTTTTTGTGTGTGTGGTACTGGGGATTGAACCCAGGACCTTGCACTTGCCAGGAAGGTTTTATGTCCCTGAGCTATCTCACTGGTCACTAGAATTTGGTTACTAAAAAGTGTTATTTTCTCTAAATTTCTTATTTGCATAATTCCTTTTGTCTTGTAAAGGCAGACAGTGGTTTACCTTAGGCAGTGGTTTAATTTACTGTTTTATTCCACATGTTGCTGCTTGCCTTGACAGGTTCCAAATCTTCCACTACCCACTCACTACTCCCAGTTAATATTCTTCTTTTAATACATGAATATTTTTCTCAAAAGCTATCAATTAATTTTTGAGTTCATAATTATTTCATAATTTTTCTGAGAATATTAAAGTGTTATATTACTTTAATGGCCATTTTTTTGTATCTGAAATTGATGCTGTAAATCTATATTGACTATCCTAGTGAAGCTATTCTACATATCTCTTTTCTCTGATATTTTTATGAAAGATCATTTTTCTTTTTACATAACATTCTTAATGATGGTATTTGGCACTTGTAATTATTCTTTGCTTTAGTCTTCACAGCCATTCTTGTTAGCAGTCCAAGAGCTACATTATCTTTTTAAAGTAAATAACAATATTTTCTGTAAATTTGAGCATTTAATAGACATTTTAAAGTTACTATAGGCACAGAATAGGTAGATGTTTTTACATTTATAGTGGAGTTCTTTCACAGAGCAGACCAAATAAAAAAGTGGGTTTATTTTTTCTCAATTTATATCATCATTGCCATCTCTTTGGTAATGGAGTTCTGGAAAGATAGTCTGATTAAAACCCACAGATAAGACACAAACTTCATTTTCAACAATACTTTTCAAACTCTAGTCCTGTCATCATTTCTATTATAGTGTACAGAGAAACATACAAATCTTTTATAATCTTTTAAATTTTATTTGCTTATTTTGTTGGAAGCAAGTAAATGAAAGGACCCTTCAGAGAAATCATGGTTGTCTCATGCCCATACTCTCAATTAAGAGTAAGAACTAGTTAACTGCTCCTTTTTCTTTCTGGATCAAGTTATAATACTGAAATGTGCGATACACAGAGCATTTTAAAATACATGCAATTTCAAAAGAGGTGCTGTGTGAGTGTTTGCGCCTGTGTGTATCAGCTTCTTAGAGAAAGAGATACTTTATTTTAATAAGGAAGGCATTATTTTCATGTCAATTGAAAAGTAGCTGTAGAATTTGACAAATAATTTATGAAGGAAGACATTACTATTAGTGGAGAAACAAGTTGAAGAGATTCTGAGGAATATCAATTAATATAAAGTAGTTCATATTGAAGTTTATCGTTAGTGGATTAGCAAGAGATTATTTCTTGCTCACACTGCTTACATATCTTAGATGAAAGTTGTATGCAGAGATCCTGGGTAAAGAATTTTCTCCTTCTACAGTTATTTCTATTATATTTGTGGTAGGAAAAGATAACATAAAAATTTCTCATTCATTCTTGGCCACAATATTCAACACTTCACATGCCAATGCCAAAAAGTTACAGTCTCACAAATGTCACCACAGGTGGAAATGTGTAATGACACTCTCTGCCTGAAAAGAAGAAACGGGTACGTTTCTAAAATATCTCTTAGATATAGTGTATGGAGATTTGTTAAGCCATCTTTTGTTCTCTTCTGTTGTGCTGATTAAGTTTAAGAACCAGACAAGTGTTTTGTGGCAGATTATACATTTTAGAAAATCATAAGTGCTACACTAGACTTCTCTTCTTACCATGATTAAAATGTATTTTCTTGTATTTTATTTTTGTATACAAGTCTATTCAAGGAAAACATTAAGAGGAGCTTAAAGAAAATGTGATTTGCAATATCATTAAGAATTACTTTATTAAGGCAATTTAAATGTTAAAATTTCCCTTATTTTGATGCATCTAGGTATTATTATGCTGATGGATCCAGATCAATGACATATTAAAATACTTTGCACTATGTGGACATAAAAATCTCTTTGTGTCTTCTCATGGTAGAGACTTAGTTGCCTACCCCAGTAAACATTTGGCCTTCCCTGCTCACTACAAAAACCTTAAATTTATTTAGATGTATATGTAGAGAAAGGATACTTTGGCCTTTCTTTTATCTAGATTTGGTCATTCAATTAATATGTGGCTACATATAGGGGTGCTCTGTGGTATTTCAAAGAGACTTCCCTATAGAGATATTGCAGTCTTTTCCTTCGTTTATTTTTTAATTTCCAGAAAGTCAATTTGATATTCAGAGTTCTGCATATTTTAGTTGACTCTTAAGGAAATGAACAGATATGGGCCTCCTAGCTGATCTGTAGCCTGAAAGTGTCATGCAGCAAATTGTCAGGATCCCAGATGAGGAAGCCATACTGAAAGGCTTCTAATAAATCTTGGTAAATCTCATAAGATAATAGCCTTTTATGTGTATTTAAGGCTATTTTACCTCAATTTAGCATATGGATTTGAGGCTGTACAATCGCTCCATACCAGGCCCCAAAAGACAAATCAAGAATGTATATAAACTGACCAGTACTTTTAAGAAAGAAACTTTGTGGTTTGTGCTTTTATACAGACTTCCCTTGCTTTTCATTTAGGAGATAGCCTTAGAGGAGAACGTGGGAGAAAATCCCCAATCTATTAACTAAATGCTCTGAGTTACTCGTTAAGTTAATCTGCAGAAGTATGAATACTTACTCTGTGTTTGCTTATGTTTTTCCTGACTGAACACTCAAATGCCTCCATCTCTTTATAGCCTTTCTTTGTCTTTCTTGGGTGCTCATTATTTCTTTCTTCAAAAGAAAGGCTTCAGAGAAAATGTAACTACTTATGACATCATAAATAAAAGAGAGGAGACTGTGTGACCATGGCATATATGCTTGTTAAACTGTATTTTATGCTGCGTTGACAATTTCTTTAGATGAGTACTCTCAATGATTCCATGTTTAGAAAATTAAATTCTGATTGCACATATGAAGAGGATAGATATTTCAGTCTCCCTTCTAGCTGGATTTGGTTATGTAGTTAAATGTCCTTTTACACTACTTCAGTGTATTTTTCTATTTGATTTGGGATTTGTTGCCTTATTGTTTCTTTACAGTCCAGGCTACGCTAGATCTTTGAATTCAGTCAAACCTATTACAGAATATCATATAAAAGAAAATTTGCTAAAACCTGAGATACAGAATTCTCATACTGCATTTCAACTGGTAATTTGATTTATTTGATATATGTATGTATTTACCAATATTTATTAGAGCTCTGACTCTAGCTTAATATATATCATAAATTTTTCAAAATTAATATGAAGAATTTCTTGGAGGACCTTTATACAAAATCTATGAACAGAAAGCAACCATTTAAGAAGCAAGAATATAAAATGGTAAAGAAATTGAAATAGCTATAATCTTACTATTCTTACAGTATCTATAGTGCTTAGAGCTCAACACATTCATTTCATATATTATTGTTCACTAAAGTAAAAAAAACTATAAGCAAAACTTTGAATGTCCTAGTTAAACCCCAAATCAGTATTCAGTAAATAAAAAGCTATAAGAAAACTGGTTTCTTTTAAACAACTTTTCTCATAGAAAAAAAATCATTCAAGTAATCAAACATATATATCTCAAACTTTATGATCTTTCAGAGGTATAGATTTAAATATAATTTGCTCTGGAGAAAAGTAAATTTTTCTTCTTAAAATATAGTTATTTAAATTAAATCTCATACTGATTTAAGTCTTATTAAATGATATTGAAAGAAAATATATTTATATGAAATATACATAAGAAAATATATTTATTTAATGTGATTTGCTTATTTAAATTTAGTAGTATGGGATGATTTTAACACTGAGAATGTCTATATTGTTAAAATTGCCAAATTCTGGTCTCTTGACATATTTATATCAGAAGATGACACTGACACTGTCAAAATAACAAAGACTTAAAAACAGGAATAAATTGTGCTAAAAACTTAATGTAGTTAATGCATGCATGCATTTCATGAATAGTAACCTATATTATTGTCTCTCTGTATTTAACTATTGTAAACATTGTTTTTGTTTATTTTACATTATTTTCTGACACAGATCTTACTATACAGTCCAGGCTGTCCTTGAACTCATTACGTATCCCATGCTAGCCTTGAACTCCTGACTTTGCTGCCTCAGTATTCTGTGAACTACCATAGCCCTTCTGTTAATATTATTTGTAATTATATGCCACATTAAGTAGCAATTATATATATATATATATATATATATATATATATATACATATATATGTATATATACAATATAATTTGCTGAAATTCTGCTTCTTTATTCAGAAATTAAAATAACTTCCAAAACTTAGTATATGCTGCATAAAGTGGGTGGAATAAGGTTAATCTATGATGATCCTTTCTGTTTTTGAATTCTGTTTTTCAAATCATTAAGGTATATTTGTAACTTTTAAAACAATACTTATGATACTTTGACAGGGTTCAACAATGTAGGCAGAGTGATAACAAACTCTATGCACTAATTGCTCTAATTCACAGCTCAAAGTCTGTGACCAGGTGAAGAGAGTTTGAATTCTTTTTTTGGAACCAATTAGCGGGCAAGCCTCAGTGAAGTCAATTAACCCTTTCGACTTTATTTACTTTTTGTTAAATACAAAAATGTAGCATCTACCATAATGGATTTTCTGTAGGATTTTTCATTACCTATTTGTCTAAAAGTAATGTTTTGAGTAATGAACAATGTTTCAGTATCCACAATAAATGGTTTTGACAATTTTACAGTACATACTTACTACTAATAATGACAATCTGTTGCATTTAATTGAACGGATATGTATTTTTATCAAGTTTTTCATGCCATTAAAGCTGAAACCACTTGAACATATATTTAAATAAGAGTATAAATAATGCAAATTAAATGTTGTGAATGAATGGAAACTACTGCACAATTAAACATATATAGAGAGATAGATTTAAATAAAGATATAGATAAAGATATATGAGCAGCTTCCTGAGCACTGATTTCTTAGAGCTTTCCTCAGAAACATATAAATATAAAGCACATACTTACTCATCACACAAATGTTGATTATGTCCAGTTACTTGTGATGGCAAATGGATAAATGTTGTAGATTCCACCAAAAGGACACTGAAATAAAGTTTGGAAAGAATTACTTTCAATTTTACTGCAAGAAAACTTAGATTTACACAATATATCCTTCTTTTACTTTTCCCATAATTCATCAAATATAGTTACTATCACAATAGTTTTAACTGCAGTTTTAAAATTTTCAGATAAAAAATAACATTCTTGACATAGACATAAGCAAGGACTTTCTAAAAAGAAACTCAATTACATAAGTAACACCAACAAGAAATACATGGGGTTATATCAGAGTAAAAGCTTCCATACTACAGAAGAAACACAAAAATAGAGTGAATAAACAACTTACATATTGGTAATATCAACTTAATACTATGTGTAATGTATGGAAAATTCAAACCCAACTTTCTATTTCTTTTGCTTTTATTTTTTATTTTATTTATTTATTTATTTTTTTTGGTACCGGGGATTGAACTCAGGGCCTTGCACTTCCCAGGCAAGTGCTTAATCTACTGAGCTATCTCCCTCACCCTTCAAACACAGCATCCATAGATGCTGACACAAGGGCTACTTGTTTCTACTTGCAGCACAGATACTAAGACTCATATTACTTCACTAAGTAGGCAAAACAGATGCATGATCATCAAAACATAATGAAAGCCAAGGTCACATTACAGGGAGACATAAACTAAAGAAATCCTCACAGTAGCAACAGATATTTTCCAACTTGAGTCTTACTGCTCAGCACAAATACAAATTAAAAATGACAAAACAAGGGAAACAATACGTCCAAAAATTCTTAACACCCCCAAAACTGATTTTAACAGCCACTGAAGGAGATGAAGTTTTAGGGAAATAATGCAAATACCAAATAGTTTAAGCTATTGAAGATACTAAAAAGGAAATTAATAAGCAAATCCATAAGATTTTCATTTGGCACTATACTATATAAATGAACACAGTGAATCCAATTAATAAACATTAAATTTAAGAAGACATAATTAAAAGCAAAATTCTTGCATTCAAGAATACAATGTATGAATATTTATGTAAGCAATTAGAAATTATATAAGTAAATTAAGGAGAAAGCCTGGATATGAAAAATTCAGCTATAACTACAGGCAACAAAAATGACTAATCTGAAGGAAAACTGTAAGAACTTGAACATGGTTGATGTAGAAGATGATGCACACAGTATTATCCTAGACAAAACAAAATAAACAAACATATGCAAGAAAATATGGTGGCTAGATTCAACATGTGCTAGATGAATACAAAATAAATACAATGAATTATATGAGCTAGGGAAAGAGTAGAATAGGACATCAAATGTATAAAATATATTTATGAAAATCATAGCAGAACATTTTCCAGTTTTCCAAGTCCATGAAAAGAATTCAATATTCATATAAATGAAACATACAGCACCCTATACAGCAATGACCAATCACAAAAGAAATTGTAGAGGAAACATCATAGAAAAATGTCCCAGCCATATAGCACACAGAAAGAATATTTAAAAATGCTATAGTAAAATTATTAAGTAACTTATGAAGGCAAGTACGTATCAGAATAATAATACATTTCTCAACACAAACATTAAAGACCAGGAGATCTTCAAGTATATAAAGTCCCAAAAAATTTTAAAAAATAACAACTGAGATTATTATTTCCTGAAAGATAATCTCTAAAACAGATAGATCAAGATCTTTTGCAACAAAGAGAACTTAAGGAAATACATGAGTACAATACCAGCATTTGCAAGAAATACTCAAAGGAATCTGACAAAGGGTGATACTAACAACATTAACCCACCCCAAAAAAGATCCCAAACTGCAAACGTGGGTAAACAAATGAAAAATATGAACTTTAATTATTCAACAAAATAATTCAGTGACATGATTCACAAGACAGCTTTCCATAATAATACCAGACAATGGGCTTAAATCCACAATCACAAGAATGACTGGCAGATTAAAACAAGATCAAAGTTCAACATATTATCTGAAAGAATTGTACCTCATCCATAAAGTAACCTATAGTTTTAAGGTGAAAAGATGAATAGCCATATTTCATGCAACTTAAATTTGTAAGTAAAAGCAGCTCTTCTGTTTTTAGAAAATGTGGACTTCAAGATAAATCTAAGCAAAAGAGACAAAGAATGGTCACTATATCCTGGTAAAATGAACAATTATTTAACAGGGAGAGAAAAAGATCATTAATATATGTGCACCAGATATTGGCATAGCAAATTTTTGAAACAAAATATCATAGATTATGCTGTAACAGAAAATTTGTCAGTAGTTTGCCTATGATCTTAGACTTTGTGGAATAGTGAGATTAAGAGTAATAGACTAATATGGTAGAGGAAATTTCAAGATAGATAATTATTCTGCCTGGGGCATCAATAGTACTTTTCAATTGTAGCTTGATTTGCAGTGAGAATCAGGGATAATCAGTAGCAACATATGTGTTAAGTTTGCCATTTCATTTAGAAAGAAAGTATCTAGAATTTTGTGACAAAGGATAGCTTGGTTACTGCAAACTTTAGAATTAAAAAGAAGCCAAGGACTTCACATCAGGACAACAGGAAAGATGGTTTATGGGTACCTCAGAGAACAGCAAAAATCCACTTTCTGTAAGCTCAAAGGTTCAAAACTGTAAAGCTTTAATTTGAGGAGAGCACCCCAGGGCCCTCTTTTCAGGAAGGGCCACCTAGGAAATTGGTTCCCTGGAATGGGTTTAAAAGTGTTCAGCATTTTAAGTATTCACAGATAACTGTAGGCATGATCCTAATTATTACTCAAATTGTCAACGGATTTGATTTAGTTATTGTCCATTTGTTACTTGTTTTATGAACAATGAGAATGCAAGAATTGTGGGGTCACAGAGGCTTTCCCTGAGTTTTTTGAAGAAGGCTTGGAAGGCAAGACACTATCCCTGAGAGGGCACTGCATGATGCTTAAAGTAAAGCTGAGACCCCAGGATCTCAGAGATGACAGAAATGAGGAACATCTACTAAGGAAAGTTTCAGGCAATGAATAGATTCACCCCAAAAGAGAGCATGAGGACTTCAACTGGCAATGCTGTAGAGTTGGACCACACAAGCATTTTGAAGCTCATATCTCACTACAGTTCACACCAGCTGCTACATGTGGAACTAAAAAGTTTAATATGTGTCCTTCTTGGTTTCAATATTACTATGGTTCTAATTTCCCATTCATCTCTATCCACTTATTTCTTCCTTTTGGAATGGGGATGTTTACTCTGTTCCCTTATATGTTGAGAGTGTTGAACTTTGTTTTTGAGCTTTTCAGGAGTTCACAGCTAAAAGTTTTCCTTAAGTCTCAAAGGAGACGTAAGACTTTCAGAAATGCTGGAATTATTAAGATTATTATGCGTTTTAGAGGCATAAAGACATGAGGATGAATCTTTTGGGGTCAAGAATAGACTGTTATTCTTTTAAGGCTAGAATGTCCCCCAAGAGACTCACATATTTAGAGGTTGGAATTTTAGAAATTGATTGGATAATGGCAGCTGTACAAATTACTTATTATTCTGTTAGAAATTGGGTCACAGTGGATGTAATTAGGGACAACACATCTATCTGCTCTGCCCCTCCCTTCAATCTCTGCATTTAGGCTGCAATAAAATGACCAAATATCCTCTGCCCAGAACGTTCCACCACACTGTTGTTGCCCTGAAGACACATGACCACAATTGGTCACTCAAAATAAGCCTCTCCTCTTTTAAATTGTGTGCATTGGGTTTTTGGTATCAGCAAGAAGAAAGTGAATAAGATAAAGCAATGCCAAATAAATAGCCTAATGATAAAACTCAAGGTCTTAAACAAAATTCAGAAAGTGTCATCCAGATCTTACACCTACAGACAGGAAAAAATCATGAAAATCAGATTAGAAATTAATCAAATTAAGACTAAAAATTTCAGACGATTAATGAATCAGTGACCAGTTTCTCTGAAAAAGTTTACCAAACTCACCAAAGGAAAGAATGAAAAGCCTCATATCAGTGCAGTTAGAAGTGAAAAAGTTGAATTCACAATGTATACCACCTCAATCCACAGGATTGTTAAAAACAGTTTCTCATCTTATATTTCAATAAATTGGAGCCTCTATAAAAATGAATAAACTTTTAGAGACACATGAATTATCAAAATAAAACCTAGAAGATGCAAAAACTTTGAACAGACCAATAGCAATCAAAGAAACTGAGGCAGCAATAAGACCAGAAAAAGACAACAATGAATTTTAGTAGAACTTCAGAGAAGTATCTCAAATATTCTTTTTTTTTTTTTTTTGCAAAACTGGGGATCAAACTCAGGCCCTTGCACTTGCCAGGGAAGCATTTATTCCACTGAGCCATCTCCCCAGCCCCCCCTCAAATATTCTTTAAAGGTTTTATCATATTATAAGTGATGGAGCACTGCAAAATTCATTATTTGAAGCTAACAATACTATGATACCAAATCCAGACATAAACTCAATATATAAAGAAAACTATAGGCTAATTTCCTTAATGAACATGGATGCAAAAGTCCTAGGCAAGATATTTACAAAGATAATGCAACAAATCATTAAAAAGATCATGCATCGTGATAAAGTTAGGCTCATCCCAGGGATTCAAGAATGGTTGAAAATATGTAAACAATAATTAAAATATGCCACATAAACAGAAATATAAAATTTACATGATGATTTGGCTAAATGCAGAACAAGAGTTTGATTTAATCCAGCATTCATTTATGATAAAATCCTTGATGAAAGTGATTATTGAGCAATCTTATGCCAAACTGATGAGTTATGTATGAAAATTTCACTGCCAACAGCATATTGAAAACAAAAACTGAAAACATTCCCTATAAAATGTGGAACAAATAGGTGCTGGGAGAGATAGTTGGGTAGTCTCAGTGCCTGCCTGGCAATAACAAGGACCTGATTTCGATCCCTGGTTCCACATGCCATGTGGGACCCATGCCTAGCCAGCCAGCAACACTGGGCAGTTATGCTGACATATGCCTGTACCCCACTAGAGAGGCTGAGGCAGGAGAATAACTATGATTCTGATCTGTGGCTAAGAAAGAAGGATAACTATGACTCTGAGCTGTGTAGTGAGATTGTGTACCAAATAAATAAATAAATAAATAGATAGATAGATAGATAGATAGATAGATAGATAAAAATTTAAATGTGAAAAAAGATAAGGATGTCTATTCTCAACACTCCTGTTCAATATATTACTTGCCAGAGCAATCAGAAAAGAGAAATAAATAAGAGATATGAGTAAGTAAAGAAAAAGTGAAACTCTATTTATTCACAAATGACCTATTGTTCATAAATTTTTTAAATTTTTTGAACAGAGTACAAATTAGAATTAAAACAGGAATATGTAAAAGTGATACAGAATTTCACTTAACATATTGATATGAGTTTCATAATATTTGTTATAATACATAGTGTTGTCCTCAACCAGTTATTCATCTTACCAGATATATGCATGTAAATTTGGAAGAAGAAAGTAAAAAAGAGAAATGTAAAAGAAATTAAGAAGAGAAAAAGTACAAACAATGAAAAAAGGTGATGAAGTAAATTAAAGTATTAACTGTTTCTTTCCATAGACCAGCAGAAGTGTACAGTACAGTTGTCCAAATCATCCTGTTTACATACAGAGATAAATCTCTTTCCCCACTTACTCTGCTGTCTTTCTGCTCAACTCAGTAACTCTTTCCTTTTCAATAAGTTAATTCTGTTTTCCCAGTGTCTATTGTACCCTTCAGATTTCATTATTCTCTTTCAGGTTCTCACACTAAGTAGACAATATGATGTTTGCACATGAGGGTCTGATTTATTTCACTTATGAGTATGTTCTCTAATTGTATCCATTTATGAAAAAAGACTGAACTTTATTCTGGTTTATAGCTGAATAATACTCGATTGCATAAAAATACCCCATCTTCTTTATGCATTCTTTAGTTGAAGGGCATCTGTGTTGCTTCCAGGACTGAGCATCAATGGAACAGATTAGAAGATTCAAACTCAACTGTAAACACACTCAGCCACTTTATTTTAGATAAATGGGTCAAACAAGCTCATTGGAAGAAAGTTAGGCCCTGTAATAAATGGCGTTGGAAAAACTGGCTTTCCACATGCCAAAGGCTTCAACTAGATCCATGCCTATCACCACGCACAAAGCTACAGTCAAAATGGAATAAAGATTTAAATATTAAAATAGACACTAAATCTTCTGGAAGATAATGTTGGTAGAAATTTTAAAGACATAGGAGTAGGTAGAGAGTTCATAAACAACCAAATTGCGCAGGAAATACTTCAAAGAATCAACAACTGGGATCTCATCTTTTCGAAAAATTTCTGCACTTCAAAGAAAATCTCCAACAGAGTGAAAAGAAAACCAACAAACTGGGAAAAAATAATAGCTGACTATCTCTCCAAAAACGCCTTCTACCTAGAACATATGAAGAATTAAAAAAAAAATCAGGCTCTCCAAATTCAAAGACATAATCCAAAAATGGGCATGTGAGATTAATGTTAACTTCTCAGAGGAAGAAATACAAATGGCAAGTAAATATATGAAAAAATGTTCAACATCATTGGTCATTCGAAAATTGCAAATTAAAACAACACGGAGATTCCATCTCATCCATGGAAGAATGGCAAACACAAAAAAATCAACCAATAACAAGTGCTAGAGAGGCTGTGCAGAAAAAGGAACACTTCTGCACTGCTGACCGGAAATCAGACTTGTATAACCACAGTGAAATCAGTGTGGCGATTCATTCAAAAGCTAGGATTGGAGGTCCCATTAAAGCCAGCTATTCCTCTGTTGCGTATTTTCCCAGAAGAACTGAAAACATGATACCATAGTAATATATGTGCACCCATGTTTATAGTAGCACAAATTACCTGTTCTTGACATGACCACAAAAATTCTAACAGAAGACACAGCATTAATAAACAAAATTAGCAAAGTGGCCAGATATCAAATCAGTACACCAAAAATCAAAAGCATTCCTGTACAAAATCAATGAATCTACTTAACAAAGAAGTCAGGGAAACAAACACATTTGTGGTTGCCTCAGAAAACTTGAATGTCTAGAAATTAAACTAATTAAGGAAGTTAAAGGATTCTGTTAACAATTCTATTACCCCATAAAACTCTTTTTAAAAGATCCTAGGAAATGGAAACACATCCTCTTTTCCTACATAGGGTAGACCAATATTGTCAAAATGACAAAATTACTCTAAAAGAGCATAGACTTGTTGCAGCCACAAGGAAAATACTAACAGCAGATTTTTTTATGGAGCTAGAAAGAAATTCTCAAATTTATATGGCACTAGTAGATACCTAGAATAGTTACAGCAATCTTGAGCAGCAGGTACAAAGCAGGAGGCATTATCATCCTGTCTATCAAACTACACAACAAAGGTACAATAATAATAACATTCTGACAGTGTCACAAAAACTGACATCTTAATGAAATGGATCATGAAGATGCAGAAATAACCCATACACCATCAATAATCTTATTTTTGACAAAAGGACCAAGGACATTATGCTGGAGCAAAACACCCTCTTCAACAAATGGTGCTGGAAATATCAGTCACCCCTGTGAAAAATGGATTGAGGCTTATATGTCTTAATTTGCTATAAAATAAATGTGGATCAAGAATCTCGATATAAAATCAGAAACAATCTTTTTAAAATATTTTCTCAGGACCATTACCTTAACCATCTTGTGTATATAAAATGTAAGACAATGGTCCTGAGAATCTCCATCAGGTTTTTGAAACTAGCAGTTAATAGGCAGGATTCTCACCCTGACTAACTGTATATGCTGATACCTGTGAACCAAGCAACTGCACTGAAGATAACAATGTGTAATACTAGGGTCATGATTGGAATGCCTGTCATTCTGGTCTTTTAAATGTGTACTGCTTGTCATGACATACCAATTACTTCCATGTGGTCTCTCAAGTAAATGTTTGTTTAAAAATAAAGGGTAAAAAATGAAAACAAGAGATAAGAAAAAAAAATAGGACTGTCCTGCAATATCATATATGGTTAGATTTCTAAATTATTGTTCAAAAATCTGTAATTATTGATTTTTATTTTTTAGTTTTTTAGCATTCTATAGGAATTTAAAGTTTAGCATAACAGTGATTGTTGGAAAATACCTGTTCCATGTTATGTCTAAGACATTTGATATTCAGACAGACCGTGATATTAAGTTCTAATGCTTATGTCATGGGTAATGATATCATGCAGCTTCTGTTCTGGAGGGTTACAACTTAAATTTGCAAACCAAAAAATTAGAGAAAAAGAAGGGCTACAAGGATAGCAAATATTTTGGCCCTAGCCCTTCAAGGTCAGTGAGGACTCAGGACATAAGTGAACTTGTACTGTAATATTGTGTAACTCAGTGGTGGCCCAAATTTTCTGTTCAAGGAGATTATGAGGTCACAGAGGAAAGTAATCAAAGATGTAGAGTGTGCCTAAGGAGAAGCACCTAGAAAGAAAACATTCTCTCAGGCTTTCACAGAGAGCAAATTGGTCAAGCAATGGCCATGACTCATCCACATGGCTAACACTGACAAAAGATCTACAAATTATAGGATAAGGTTTCAGAGTAAATATTGAAGGGATTCGACTGACCTTGTCAGATACAATAGGTACATTTCTTGTTTTATAGGTTTTGCTTTATCTTGGTCTTAACCATCCAGCAGAAAAGTATGAAAGCAAGGAATAAAAAGTAAAGCCACATTAATATGCTTAGCTGAAAAAGGCTCATATCTACAACTTCTGATATTGCCAGTTCTGCAGATACCACACTAGTATTAGTGACTGCTGGACTATATTGAATTATTACGCTGAATTCATGTACTTACAATATGTGAATAACAATGAACACCCATCTCTGACAAAACTAAACAAAAAAGGGAATATAAAAGATCTATTTTTAGTGAAAAAATATATCTGTATATACAAAATATGATAGATATGCAGCTACTTTCTCTTGTTCAATGACAAGAAAGATTTGTACTAATAGTGTTTAGAGAAGATATCATGTCTGCATCTTGTACTCTGAATAACTACTATGAAGACAACAATATGCAATGTATTAATTATTGAAACTGTCCTACTAATCAGTTTTAAAACTGTCTCATTGCTATTTCTTTCTCAATAAAATAAAAATATAAAGAAAACAAAATAGGTAAAATTCTTGAAGGTATAAGCATTAACAAGACTTTCTGAATGGAAATGCAATCACATAGTAAATAATACCAACAGTCAACAAATGGAATTATATTAAATTAAAAATTTCTTCACAACAAAGGAATTAATGGGGCCAGGGAGATGGCTCAGTGGAATAAGTGCTTCCCTGGCAAGTGCAAGTGTATTGAGTTCAATTCTCGTTTTGGCCAAAAACAAAACAAAAGAGAGAAAGAAAAAGGAAGCAAAGAAGTGAAGAAAAAATCTACAGAGTGTTAATTTTTTCCAGCTGATTCTGGAACAGAAGGCCAATATTCAGAATGTATAAAGAACTCAAAAAAGATTTCCTCAAAATCATAAAATATGTAAAATTAACAATTGAACTGAATAAAAAATATGAAAGAAACACAAATGGCCAATAACTACATGAAAAATGCTCAGGAACTTTGACTATTAGAGAAATTCAAAGCAAAATGACAATGAGAGTCCCTTTCACCCCAGTAGGAATTACTATCTTCAAGAAACCAAAATGTCACAAATGTTAGTGAGGCAATATGGAAAAAGAAAACATTTTACATTTTTGGTAGAAATGTAAACTAGGAAAATAACTGTGGAAATTAGATTACTTAGGAAAGTCAAAATTGAAATTTCATTTGAACTATGTACCCCTTTTCTGTCACAAAAGATTTTCACAAATCATAATTCAGGGATACACACACACCCTTGTTTATAGCATCATAATTCACATATGTACACCAACAGATACAAGATAAAACAAATGTACTATCTATCTATCTGTCTCTCTGTCTATCTATCTATCTATCTATCTATCTATCTATCTATCTATCTAATCTTTGTATGCATTAATTTGAGCTACTCAGCCATAAAGAAGAATAAAGGTAGGTCATTTGTAAGAAAATAGATAGATTTTGATACTCTAAATCTAAGGCAAATAAATTAGACACAGAATAATAAAATTTGTGGTTTCTCTCATTTAAGAAACTCAAACTATGTATAATTAAATGTCAAAATAAAAGAGATGATAGGAAATGTGAAATCAGAACTTGTGAAAACGGGAAGGAATGCTGGATAAGGCGAAGGAGAGGAGGGTGAAGGTTGGTTAAGGTCAACATAAATAAAAGTGATAAAGATGTGCTTTGTATATGTCCCAAAACCACAAAATAAATATTTTTGAATTATTTAATTTATATATTTGTTTATTTATTTATTTATTTGCAATATTGGGGATTGAACTCAGGATCTTCAAGTGCTTACTCTACTGAGATATCTCCGTGGACCTTTTTTTGTATTACTTAAAAAAAAGTACAGAATGCTAAAGATAAAGAAAGCTGAAGGAAACAAGTTATGACAAAAACCAGTGTTGTGAAAGGCATGAAAAAGCAGAATAGACAGGAGCAAGGAAATAGGTTTTGTTTGAAAAGATAAGCGGCATGATATACTTTATGAAGATTAATCAATAAAAGAATGATTAAATTTTTAAAGTGAAAGATAAAAAAGGAACACTTTACATTGTAAAAATTTAAAAGGAGAATATAAGGCACTATTATGAAAACCTCTGTTACAAAAAGTACATAATTAATATGTAACTTTAAATATAATGATTAAAATAATTAAAAGTGATTACATTTTAAGCACATGCACATACATCTAACTAAGAATATTGTAAAGTTTTGATTTCTATAGTTGAAAGAAACAGATTTCCTAATTTAATTCATATACAGGGAATCATCTTTCATCTTCTTCAATATGTAAATATTTTAAGAATTAATTTTTCTTTTCTTTAAATAATATAAACATTTTCTTTTCTATGCAAATTTGAATCATTATTGCTGTTAAATCTAAACATAGATACACATTTAATGTACCAAAATTAATTAATCATGATGCTCTACGTAAATAAGTTACTTGTATTGAAACAAAATTTTAGTTCTGGACATTAACTGATGTAATAAATTAGAAATGAGAAATCAATTAATTATAAATTTGAAAGCTGTGTCACAGGGGCCAGGGCTTCCATCCCCAGGCCTGCCATGCCGGCCCCACCTCTGGGGCATGCTGAAATGCAATTGAGACTGGGCATGGTGGTGTGCACCTGTAATCCCAGCTCTTGGGAGCCTATAAACAGGTGGATCACAATGAGTCTGATCTAGTAGTGAGACCCTGGACACCCTGTAGACCCTTCCCTAAAATTACAAAATAAATAAGCAATTAAAAAAACAAAAGCTGCAAAACTTTGAATCCCAAGAAAATCTTATACACATGCTAATAATTTTGACATGCTCAACTGGAAGTATTACGTGTCCTATTTTATCTGATGATTATACATTTGGGGGAATGTAAACACATGTAGTTTCTTCTCAAAATAGTTCCTGTTGAAGAGTTGAAGAAATATATATTTGTCTTTAGAGTGGAAACACCTAATTGTAATAAATTTATTTATTTATTTATGTTTTATTTTTATTTTTTATTTTTTGGTGGAACCAGGGATTGAACTCAGACCCTTGCACTTGCCAGGGAAGCTCTTATTCTACTGAGCCATCTCCCTGGCTCCTAATTGTAATAAATTTAAACCAAACAATAACTTACTTAAACTTTCCACCAGTTTGGAAGGGGTTTCTCAAAGGCACAATGACTTGTTTCCATTGATAACATGGAGATTCACATTTAACAATTTCCTGAAGTAAAAAATAAAACATACTTTTTAGTGAACAAAAAAATTCATAAATACAAAATACAAAATTAAAAATCTACAAACCATTCATTTGAATATTACACTGACAATAATTTGTGAAATTCCCTTTTCCCAAAAAACATTGAGTTGCTAAAATCTGCACAGGAAAGAATAAAAACTAATGGGGCCAGGGAGATGGCTCAGTGGAATAAGCGCTTCCCGACAAACGCAAGGGCCTGATTTCAATCCCCGGTTCCGAAAAAAAAAATATATATATATATATTATCTCATTATTGAGCTACAGTGCTCTGCTAATAATTACCTGTCAAAATAATGTCTCTCAAACTGATATCCTCAATTTTATTTTATTAATGACTTGATATAATTTATATTCACAAAAGTATATATATATATATAACTTAATATGTGTGATATAAGGCTGCTGGCAGGTTTTTGTATGTATTCATGCATGGATAAATGTCTGCAAATTTATATACGAGTGTGGCATGTCTGTCTATGTCTGTAATGTACTCATTGCACTGACATATTTGTGATATAATAAAAGTATAGATACAAAACAAAAACTTGCAAATATCCAGAGAAATTTCTAGAAATTCTACATCTAAACTTATTGTATTCTTGGCTTCATTTTATTTTTCCATCATTTTCTAATCTATTTTGAGGTGACATGGAACCACGAGTGGATAAATGTGTAAGTAAATAAAGATGTTGAATAACTAGGTGTCAGCTTTTCTGCTACGAAGTCATGCTAATGACAGGTTAAATCTAGCCATGTCTTTTAGTTGCATGTGGTTAAGAAATCTGTTGCTTCAAAGAATTTACTTGAAAGAGTTGGCAAATGTTATGTGCTCATTATGCAGGAGTAAAATGGAATATAATATACATCTCAATGACAAACATCCATTTCTGCTTTAGGCATCACTTTATAATGTGTTAGTCTGTATTTATTAATATCTTGCTGCGTTCCTCACACATACAGCCACCACAAGAGCATTTCAGAGTCATTCTCTGTACTTTCTCTTCCTCTCTCACCCAAAATGTGTTAGAATCTTTTCAGAAACCTGGTAGCAATTTCAATTGTTTTTTGTCCATATATCCATATTGACAGTAATATTTACACTAGTGGACACAAAAAGTCAGTCACAATGTCTCAAACATTTCACAAAATTTTAAATATCATTCTTTCCCATCATTTGAGCTATACTTAGGATTCTATCAGGAACATCATCAAGTTTTAGTAAGCCCCAGCATTTGCATTAATTTTACAATGGTTTTACTCCACATAACATTCCATATAAGTTGATGAATGTTCCTGGTTGAAAGGAAAAACTCCTTTTCCTTTTCTCAATAAACTATTTACCCCCAGTTGAAACAAAAACACATGCACAGGACCATGACTGCTTTAATTTAAATCACAAATCTCAATGTCAAAACTGTGACTTTAAGAATCAAGAGCATCTCAGAGATAAAAAGTGGGAGAATGGCCATATGTGTGACACTCTAAGATTTAAGAACAAAAGCAAAGACACAATAAGTAAAATTCACTCACAATGGCTTTAATGTTGAGGACTTCCCCTTTAAGGGCAAAAGATACTATAATGTCTTTCACTCCATGCTTGGGTTTTGAAATTAATAGCAATGACGCTTCAGCAGGACGAAGAAAGCGACTGGTAAATTTCACAGTGACATTAACTTCACTTCTATTTAAAAAAAACACAAAAGTGGAAACATTTTACTAAAAAAGACTACACACAAGCATTGATTTACTATGGAGTTCATGGGTAATGTCTTCAGTACATACATCCTGAAATGTACTTGTACAAAATAAATGTCAAAATCTTAATCTAATCTGTAAAATCTAAATCAAACTCTAGTCATATGCATTTGATACAAAGTACTTGATTTTCTTATAGTGAGTATATATAATATATATATATATATCACATGTATTTTTGTATGAAATTCATAATACATATTTTCCAACTGTTTAGGCAAACTCTGAGTCATATCACTTCATATTGGTCACAGTGGAAAAAATGGAAATCACAGAATTAAAAAAATACCTAAAGCCATAATGGAAAAATATTTGAAGATCAAATCCAAGTAATAGTACATAAGTACTAATATGTTTGTTTTTTGTTTCTTAAGAGAAATCATCAAAAAGTCTATGTGTTTAGAAAGGATTACATTTACCAATTTATAGGAAAATTACTATCTCATGGCACCTTTGTGAAGCTGCTTGATTTCACATAGGTCATACATGCATGGCTTAATTTCATCCAATATAAATCATGACAAAAAGGCCGATGTTCCACCTATGACATGGAGAATGGGGTCTAATAATGAACTGCTGCTGGAACATTTCTCACTTTTTTTTCCTATCTCCCTGAAGATGCTGTGACCTGTCAGTTTGTTATTGCCTCCTGGGTTCTGGAGAAGTATGATGTTTGTTATCTCATTTTCTTTATCACAGTTTCAAGCTGTGAAGCTGATTAGTGCTTCTCAAAGATAGGGTGTTTTATCTTCAGTGATGTATCCTTCTCATCCCTTTTGATTTGATGTTTCCCTGAACAATGGACAGGGAAACACCTGCTATCTTTGCTTCCTCTTGCTTACACTGTTTATGTCATTAATGAGAACCATGAATCCCAAATGAGCTCACTTGTTTTATTAACTGATTTATTGTTTTGGCCTTATCTTGCCCTGACACAGCTAGGTTGACAAATCCTGGGAAAATCTTACCATTGACTTTACTCTGCCTTTTAGGATTAGAAATAAAATGGGAGGTACCTGGAATTGAACTCAAGATCTCACACTTAAAAGACAGGCACATGCCACTGAGATAAATCTTGGCCCTTTTAGCATTATACATCATATGACATGTTTTACTTTTCTGCAACCTACCATCTGGTACATCTTTTAGAGTACACATATTTGTGAATAGGGACAGGGATAGAGTCCTTGATATCAAACCTTGGACAAACATCTGCAGAGCCTTATTGCAGTTTCTGTTGAATGAGTGAGACCAAAGAGCAGCAAAGACACATGTGCATGAAAGGATTTCAAATCAATAGAAAAAAAAATCACAAAAGTTCTAAAATTGCACTTTAGGGAAAATTACAGGTCATATATAAACAGAACAGGGGCAGTTTTTATTAACACATATGTTTCTACCAATATCCTAAATTTTGTGTGAAAGAATTGTAAAAGACTCACAGGTTTTAATTTCAGAACAAGGAACACTTGACATTGAATTCTTTTGGAAGTGTTCTGGCTCAAACTCTTATAATTATTGGGAGTAAATTAATAGTTTTTTTAAGATATCCTAAAATTCACATCATTAGGTAAAGTGATATATACACTAATTCACTCATTTAGTTGATATTTATAATTTACAAAGTTCCAGGTACTGTTTTAGGTTTAGAGAGAAGTGTTATCTTTGACATCCTTGATTACACATTCTATAGCACAAAGTCGGAATTAGTGCAACCCGAAATAAAACCGCATATTCACAAATTATGTATGCATTACTCTGCAGTCCCAGAGCACATGATTGGGAGTAAGATGTAGTCTGCAGCATCAGATGAGCTCATATGAAAGGTGGGGTGCAAAGAATAAATAAGAAATATTGAAGAAAAGAGAAACAAGGGCATTCCATGTTTTTATATGTGGAACTCTATAATATGTTTAAGGGAATAATTGAAGGCCTACACTGAAGCATATGGGGCAACAGGGTGAGCAATGCTAGATATACTCAAGAGTAAGAAATAAGATAACTGCAAGTGGAAGCATATTTTGGACCCTGTTAAGATATTCAGTCTATATATTAATATTGATGCATGCTAATGGAATACTCCAAGCAGAAAGATCACATTTAAATTTGCATGAAAAATAATATAGTAAATGTATTTTAGAGGAGCATCTTAGGAGTCTACTGTGGCAGTGTACAGTAAAGATGATTTTATATTAAAAATGGTAGAAGAGAGAGGGAACAGAAAAAGTTGCCAGTTTTATGTGTTTGTCTAAAAATAGTAATGATTCCTTCCATTAATCATGAAGGGTTGGTGCATGTATACAACACATCCAATTTTAAAGTACAAGCTTGCATGATGGTGTAGTCTTGTAATCTCAGAATCCTAGGAAGTGAATATAAGATGATAGAAAGTTTCACACCAGCTAGAACAACTTAGCAAGACCTTCTCTCAAAATAAAATTAAAAATGGGCTAGGGACAGAGGTCAGAGCAAAGACCCTGTGTTCAATTCAGGGACTTGACAGAAGAGGTTGGAAGGGAAGGGAAGGGAAAAGAATGAAGCAGAGGGGATAGAAAGGGAAAGGACTGGAGGTAAGGGGAGGAGTACATGGAGAAAATGAGACTGGAAGAGAGGAAGGAAAGAAAGAAGGGAGGGAGGAAGGAAAGAAGGAAGAGGGATAAAATCAATATAACTTGGTAATGGAACTTATCCTCATGGAAAATTATGGAAAGGTGACTATTCAAGAATTATAACAAAGAGACCCCATCCCCATTCCTCTCCCCACCACATACCACTTCATGTGCCTTGTGGGAGAGAAAAAAATACTGGCTTTGCCCCACCCCTGCCTCATCACTGAAAAATTACTGCCCTGTGTGGGAGATGTGGAGCATGGCTAAGCTTCCAAATCCCAGGTACCTCTGTACTTCAGTTCTCCTCAGCACATAGTGGCAGAGGTCACAGCCACAAGATTGGCCTCACTGCGGATTAGACAAACACCCAAGAAGAGAGTTTCCCTCCACAACCAAAGTTTTACTCCACTTCAAAAACTGAGTGAGAGACAGCCTTCAGCAATAGGATTGGAGAAGGTGAGATGTGAACAGAGATTTCTTGAAATTCCCTGAGAAACTCAACGTTAGGCCAAGAAGATTACAGAGCCTTTATTCTGTGGTGGGAGGCCAGGTTTGGTGGGTATAACATTTGAAGGGGTTGGATCAGAAGGAGATTACATTTAGTTCAGTGGTCTACTTAAGTGTTTACACCATTGATTACATCCTGCAGAAAGTACTGGTCTAATTTACTATAGATCATTGTCTGGGTTCCCTAAGCATCTCCACTAAAATCATAGACTTTTGGTTAAGGATGGTTCATGTATGGTTCTTAGGATTTGTCAACATTTAGTTTATATTTTATTTCATTGTTGTCCCTGGCTTTACTACTGTATCCAAGGTGACATAGTTGGTGTTTTAATTTACTTATTTATGTGTGTGTGTGTGTGTGTGTGTGTGTGTGTGTGTGTGTGGCCAGCTAAGCCCACCAGGGGGCAGGGCTGGCTGGCATGTGGTGCTGGGGGATTGAACCACAGTCCCTGTGCTTTGCTAAGCTTGTTCTAAGTAGGTGCTTTAGACCACTGAGCCATCTCACCAGCTCCATAGTTGGTGTTTTCAACTGCGGTTTCTCTGTCAATATCTGCATTACTTGAATGTCATAAACCTTACTGTGGCTCATTCGTGAAGAACTAGGCACTAAGCCAAAGAAGCTGTGCACTTCTGCACAGAAAGCAAAACAAAACTACAAAGAAATAGAAACATAAGGAGAGAAAAAGCAATAAAATACCTCCAAAATACTCCCAATTTCCCAAAATCCAATTCAGGAGGAGGAATTTAAACCAAAGGTAGTTAAAAGAGGCAAAGAAGGACATTACGCATTGGTTAACTTGGGAGGCTTAGGCAGGAGGATTGCAGCAAATTGGAGACTAGGCTGTGATACAAAGTGAATTCAAACCCAGCCCAAACTACATAGTGAGACATTGTCTGAAAAAAAGTGAATTAAAAGAAGTAAAAATATGAAAGCTTCAAGAAGCATCATAAATACTATAATAGTGGAAAAATGAAGAAAGCACTGATGAAAAGATATGGGAAATGGTCTGATAGGTTCATCCACATAATATAAATTTCATAAACCATGTAAGAGAGAAACAAAACTGATATGATTTTCTATGAGATTTTTCTATGGGTTTTTGCTCCCCTCAAACTTCATATGTAAAAAGTTCAATTAACACTGTGATACTGGGAAGAGTAGCTTTTAGGAGGTAATTAGAACATTGAGGAAGGGCCCTTATAAACAGGATTACAACTTTCATTAATGATATCCCAAAAGCTACCTTGTTACTTTCACTGTGGAAAAACACTCTGAGTATACACTGTTCATGAACCAGAACTGTGGCTCTTTATTGACAGTGAATCTGCTGGCATTTTGAACTGTGACTTTTCAGGCACCAGAACTGTTACAAATAAATGTGCTTTTTGTCATCTACCTAGTTTATGGTATTTTGTTAAAGCAATCCAAATGGAACAATATAGAAAGCTAGTAATGAGAAACAGAGATGATGTTCTAACAATATCTGAAAATGTAGAAGTGACTTTGGGACTGGAAAGTAGGGGTATCTGAAAATTTGATAGTAAATATTAGAGAAAGGGTACTTTTACAAAGTTTCATAAGAAAAAAGATGTATATATAGGTTTAAATTTTTTAGAGCTTACCTGAGTAGTTATAGACAGAAAGATGGTAGAAACATGAGCAGAAGGTGCAATGTTGATGATTTCTCAGATAAAAGTAAGGAATATCTTATCGAGACATTAGAAAAATGTTAACGTTGATAGATGCTGAAGTGTTTCATAGAAGGGGCGTAATTGCTTTGTGTCCTATTCTTATGTAAAAGAACTTATGAAGTATGATAGAAGATTTTGAAAAAAGAATTTTCTCATTAAAAGTGTCAAGATGTCTGGTGGCACGTTGGTTAGGCTTTAGGCGCTAGGAACTGATATGTCTATGGCTGGTGATTTCTACCTGTGCTACTACATAGGATTCAAGGGAAATTTCAGAGACAAGTTTCTGGAGTTTGAGTTTTGGGAAGACAGGAAGCTTAGATATGCAAACAATAGCAATACCAAAACAATGTTATGATCAGAAAAGAGACATATGTCCACAAATGTGTAATGGAAGAAATGGAGAGAATTATCAATGACAGTGAAATAACAAAATACGATGCTTTGTGGACAACCCTGATTGAGTTAGCTGGCAAGAACTTGAAATTGTAATTGGAGATGAATATTTTTCTTTTACCATATCAAAGACAGGTTATCTTACTGATGTAAATCAGTCAAAATATCCCAAAGGCCTTCAAGTATTTTACTATTTGTTACAAGACTTGAAATGTTTAGTTTTCAGTCTCATTGGATTGCACTTCAAGATTAAACCAATTTAGGGCCAGCAACAAAGCTCAGTGGACTAAACACCTTCTTAGGAAAGTGCAGGGCCTGGGCTTCCATCCCAGGAACCACATGCTGCCCTGGTCCCACCCCCATAGCGTTCTGAGCGGGTGATGGAGTGCAGGCATGTTGGCACACGCCTGTAATCCCAGCAGCTGGGGAGGCTGGAAACAGGAGGATCACTATGAGTCTGAACTGCATAGTGAGACCATGTACAGGAGAAAAAAAAAGGAAAAGATTAAACCCATTTAAACTGTATATTTGTTAAGATCTTTTTTATATATGAGGGGTAGGGAAGGGAGGGCTTGTCATTTATAATATTAGGATCTTTATGAATGTGAAAATAAACTTTTTGTATGTAAACTGAGGATAGGGAAATATATAAACAGACTTAATGGTTTTTCTCCTTTTGGTCTAAGTAGGAAAGACTGTCCATGTACACATTAAATTCTGTAAATAAAAGCAAGTTTTGTTGAAATTTTGCTCTAATAAAACATCAAAGTCCGCATGAAAAAAATTCAAACATATGGCTTAGCTTTCCTTGAAATTTTACGGAAAAGTTCCAGAAGAGAGAAATAATTTAAGCAATTTAATTAAAAGATAAGCAGAGGGCTGGGGAAATAGCTCAGTAGAATGAGCACCTGCCTGGCAAGTGCAGGGTCCTGAGTTCAATCCCCAGTACAGAAAAAAAACAAAAAGAAAAAGAAAAAAAAAAAGTAAACAGAATTCCAAAATTAGGAAAATACATTAATATTGATATTTAAAGAAATGAGAAAATATATTTGAATGGCTGTGTAGGTAAGCAAATATAAAATAAACCAGACCTACATCTGTAAAATGATCAATATGGAAATAGAGATTTTGTTTTCAAATGGGAAGAGGAACAAGAGAAAGGAAAAAAATGGAAATTAGCTTCTTCAAATGAGAAGGTGCCCAACAGATGGAAGGAGCCAGGGGCAATGGGAGTCATGCAGAATGAAATATAATTAAGAGGTAGTGCATCCATACACTAATGCCCCACAACAAATGTAAACAATATGCCCTACAAACATGTACTAGTAACAATAAAAAATGTTAAATTTCAATGTTTGTGCCCCTCTAAATAAATGTGTTATACATATAATCATCCAAGGAATGGCATTAGAAAGTACGAAATACCAACTTTTAACTTTCATTCTCCCCATAAAAAACAATTAGAGGGCCAGGGAGATGGCTCAGTAGAATAAGCGTTTCCCTGGCAAGCTCAAGGGCCTGAGTTCAATCCCCAGTTCTGCCAAATAAAATATAATCGTAAGTAAATAAATAAAACAATTAGACAGTGATCAAGAAAATAGTATAGTCCAGAGAAGGCTTCAATGGTTCAGTTAAAAATGTGTGGATGGAATAAAAAACCTTAGAATTACTTCACAGACTAATTGCTGGAGAGACAATTATATCTAAGATATCCAGAGATAGGTAGGAACAATAAAAGCAAATCATTATTAGTTACATAGTGGGTACCACTTAGGTCCTTAAGAACGTGGTCCACAGAACACATGAGAAAATTTTGTCACCAGCTTCATCAACACTCAATTATATCATGCACTCCTTAAAAAGGGAGAAAGTTTTATACTCTGATCCCAACCGAAAAGGAAACACTTTGAGTGAGACAGTAGGAAATGGAAAGCTGTTAGTCAAAATATACAAATCTTTAGAAGAAAGGTGGGTAAGTTTAGAAGACTTAGTGTTCAGTATGCTGCCTATAATTAACAATAATGTATCTTATTTAATGTTTAAAAGTCTTTTTTTATTTGCCCTAGTGTCTTGCTATGCAGTTCAGACTTATAATGATCCTTTTGTCTCAGCCTCCTCAGTGCTAGGATTATAGGCATGTGACACCATGCCTGGTTTCAGTGGCTGGCATGGCATGGGAGCCAGCATGGTATGGGACAGCAGGGGTCAAACCTGTGTCCTTGAGTTTGCCAGACAGGCACCTAGACTGCTGAGCTATCTCCCCAGCCCCATTAATGTATTTTCTGCTTGATATTTGCTAAGAAAGTACTTGTGAGAATTCTACACCATCATTCTTACACACACATAGTAACTACAGAAAGTGATGGACATGTCCATTAGTGTACTGTACTAATTATTTCAAAATGGATATCAAAATATATCACCTAATTTAATGTATATGATGTTTGGTTGCAAATTTACTTCAATAAGGTTGGAAAAAATCATCAGTGTGATGATATTAGTACATGAGACTTTTGGATGATTAGAGTTCTCATAAACAGGATTAGTATCTTTTTAAAAGATATTCCTTTTATTCTTGGAAACTGTTTCCACTTTTCTAGTATACAAGAACACAGCAAGAAGGCTCGAAATAACAGGCTTCTATCTGGTGATCTGACCAACTACATTGAAGACAACCATGTACAATATAACAACCACTGTTGCATACCTTCCATCTTGTTTCCTTTCGAAATTGTGTATCATTTATAAAGTCTATTATTTTTCTACTTTCTTTAAAATAAAAAAGAAGGCTTTAAGATCCAGAAAGTAGGTATTCACAAGACAACAAATCTGGCAGTATGTGATCCTAACCTTCTTATTATTAAGAAAAATAGGAAATAACATGCATTTTTAAATGATCTATCAGTTCTATTATATTTGATAGTAGTCAAAATAGCTTAGGACACAATTGCATGTCATGGTACTTTAGGATTGCTTACAAGTAACAAAATTAATATTACGTTGAATCAGAAGTTATTTATTAAGTATTAAACAGATAAACATTCATATACATACACATAAACACTCTATATGCAGGTGTCAGTTTAATAAGAGTACCACCTCTGGATTTATATTGGCTTATTTTAAATGTTTGCTTCATCATTTAATAGCAGGAAAAATTTGGCAATTTGTTTAATCATTTTGTGTATCTTACTCTTGTGATATCTTTGTAATGATATTAGAGTGTTAGGAAGATATAACATATATATATAAAATGTATGGTTATAGAATTTTATATACAGCAAGTATTTCTTCAACTCAACAGAAAACATGTTCATGTATAATTAGTTTTACAGTTTAAGTATTTAGGGTATCCATTTTAGAATAGATATAAATGACTAAAAAGATATAAACTAACCGAATATGTTTATATGATCCTAGGTATTTTTTTCTTCTGTTCATTTTTGTTACCCAATTTTTTTTTACAATTAACCAGTTTATGTTTAAAATAAAAATAATGCACATTGTGTTTTAATGAGAAAATGTTGTGGTTTTTTTTTTTTTTTTTTTTTTTGTGTGTGTGTGTGTGCACGTGTGTGTGGAACCCGGAATTGAACTCAGACCCTTGTGCTTGCCAGGCAAGCGCTTATTCTACTGCGCTATCTCCCCGGCCCAAGAAAATGGTTTTGACCTAAAATATTAGAGTAGTATGATTATAAGATAATATCCATGTAATGTGAACCTTGAAATACTGGGATAGTCTATTAGATTCGTGAGCAACATAAGATTGGGGAGAGGTTGGGGAGATGCCTCAGTGGAATAAGCGCTTCCCTTGCTAGCACAAGGGCCTGAGTTCAATTTCCACTTCTGAAAAAAAAAACAAAAAACGACAGAAAGAAAGACAGACAGACAGACAGAAAGAAAGAAAAGTGGAGAATGGACTTCAAGGTTTCACATCCCTAACAAAGAAGACAGTTCGATGAAAATGCCAAAATGAATTTGTATCTTCACATTTATATATATGTAAAAGAAAATCTATGTATGTCCTTAGAAAATGGTAAGTTCTCTGAAGAAAGAATTTTTTTCTGGTATTATACTTATAATACTGAAGGCAGTGGTTAAAACTACACTGCACAGTTGAACAACTTAATAAATTTATCCCTATAGCTCATGCACATGAAGAAAATCATGCATATACGGAAATACAGCTATTGATATTGTCAGAATTGTTTTAACAAAAATAGTGAGGAATCTCAAAAAAATAACTTTTATCTATATCAGATATAGGCAAAGACTTCTTCAACAGTACCTTAATGGCACATTAAATAATATCATGAACTAACAAATAAGATTATATCAAATTCAAAAATTTCCACACAGCAAAGGAACCAATCAACTGGGGAAGATATAATTTATAGAACGGGAAAATATTTTGCCAGCTGCTGCTCAGAGGACTAACATCTATAACACATAATGAAGTAAAAACTAATTACAAAACTCACCCCAAACCCAATCAATCAATAATGTACAATGAGATGAACACTTTTCAAAAGAAGCACATACAATAAGCACATCAAAATTCTCAGTATCTTTGGCCATTGGAAAAGTTAATTTAGAAAGAACAGAGATTCTACCTTATTCCAGGAAGAATTGCTGTTTTCAAGAACTCAAATTACCACAATTTCTGAAAAGGGTAAAAGAAACCTTTCCACATTGTTGGTAGGAATGTAAAGTACTACAATCTTTAGTATAATCAGATTTTTCAGGAAACTAAAGATAGAAATTCCATGTAACAAGCCTATTTCTCCTCTGGATATATTACCAGAGTTGAAGACATCACATTTTAGTATGATCCATGTGTACCCATGTTTATAGCAGTATAACTCAGTATAGCAAAATTACAAAAATGGCCTATATGCCCACCAAGTTTAGAGTAGATAAAGAAAATTTCATCTATCTATCTATCTATCTATCTATCTATCTATCTATCTATCTAATATACATATGCATACATAATATATATATACATATATATATATAGTATATACATATATAACATCAAGTATTGCTCAGTTATAAAGAATAAATTCGAGATATTTTTAGGGAAATGTTTGGATCTTGAAATCATAATTCTACTTAAAATAAATCAGATGTAGAAGGTCAGACATCACATGGTTTCTCTTATATGAGAAAGCCAAAATAATTTTTTTCAAGGTTTTTTTTTTTTTTTTTTTGCAGGGTCTCACTACACAGCTTGGACTCGTAGTGATCCTCCTGATTTCTGCCTCCATAGTGCTGGGATTACAGGTGTGTGCCACCATGTCCAGACTCCAACATCTGCTCAGTGCACCCTTGTGCTTACCTAAGCAAGCACTTAGTGTGCGGAACCATACCGACAACCCTCCAAAATAAATAATTTAGAGAGCAAAATAAATCAGATAATAGGAAACGGAGGTAGATTTTGTGTAGATGAAAAAGGAGGTCTGAAGAATGGGGGATGGTATGGTTAGGTAGGGGTTGAAAAATGATCAAAATGCAATATCTATCTATCTATCTACCTATCTATCTATCTACCTATCTATCTATACTGATTCTCCAAAATAAACATAATAAGTATATAATGTTAACATACACTGATAAAGAATATTTCAAAGTATCTTAACTGTCAGAGAATTTCTTTATATGTTACATATATTCATTATATATTTTATATGTACATATATTTGATATATTCAAGTCACTCTCTATAATTATAAAAATATAAAATTCTGTGTCTGATATATTCAGTAAAGCAATATTTTATGAAAAATACTCACTGTGGAGGAACTGTTACAACATTTCCTTTCTGAGCCAAAGAGAAGTCAATAGCATCTCTCCCAACAATTGTAGCCTGATACACTATGCTTTGTAAGCTTGAATTTTTCAGTAGTATCTATGTCAAAAAGAATGTGAATAACATTATTAATTTTAAAATTGTATAACTATATAGTTGCTATTTTCATCAGAGTTATGCATTCCAATCATGAAACTAGTTAATATATACTATCTTAAAAAGTCAGATGTTGTATTTAACAATGGTAACTATCTATCTACATCTATCAATCTAATCTATCTATCTATCTGATATCTATCTATGTGTGTTATTTGCATGAAATAGGAAGGAAAAAAGTTTTCAGCCAAGGAAGTACAAAATAGACAAATTAACTGATCAACATAGACTTGATCAAAAAGAGTAATGGAGAATTAATTTTTGTTGTAAAAGGAAATTTTTGGAATATTTTAAGAACATTACTTTCATAATTCAGTTTACAAAACAAAAAAATTAGCTACTCAGCGTAGAAAG
>NW_004524889.1:844377-849050 GCF_000260255.1 Octodon degus | reverse complement strand
ATATAGTGCCAGGCTGGAAATAATATGGCCTGGACTACAATTAATAATTTCATTAGGCTTTGGCTGTCTTTATTTAGTAAACTAGAGACACAGGAATGTTAGAGAATCATTGGTTTAAATATTGAGTGGAACATTTCATGAAAAAGTGTAAGTTTACAAAGAGTTTATGAAGAACATAATGGGAACTCAAACAAACATATTAGGAAACCAAGTTCAATGGCCAAATACAACTAGGCACATTCTTTGGATATGTCCTTAGCCAAAATCCTCTGTCTTAGCCAAATTCTCTATCTGATCATTCTTCATAACGAATCAAATTCCTCACTATTCGTCATCACACACTGGATACTGACCATTCTGTCTTCCTTTATTCTTTTATTTTTATTTCCCTTTCACAGTATCTATTGTATCTTTCAGATTTTATGTATTCTTTCATGTTCTTACAGCAGAAAGACGATGTCATAATCTTCCTAAACACCTAATTTTCCTAATGGTCTCTATTTATCACCCACTCCCTTCTTTGAAAACAAACTGTCGCCTTTCCTTCTTACATTTACAGTTGAACTTAGTCTCCTTTATATTGCAAAACTGTGTTGTAGTAGTCACTATGTCTATACAGATGGTCTTGAATCAAAGACTGCCTTACCATTTCAATATGTGTCAAAAATAGTGTTTGTCTCTAACAAGACACAAGGTTACCATTATGGTGAGTTTGACATAGAAAAAGGAGCATATTTTGAAAAGGGTTGAATGGCCAAATTAGAATAAAATGTGTGCAATGTAGGAATTCAAGATCTATAGTCACAGATATTTGAAGTATGAGTAAGTGGTGGTGCATAAGGTGATAGTGAATAATAAAGAATGTTGTAAAGAATAACAAATAATAGAGGGCTGGGAAGATAGCTCATTAGAATTAGTACTTGACTGGCAAGTGCAAGGGTCTGAGTTCAATTCCCGGTTCTGCAAAAAAATAATAAAATTAATAATAATAACAATAATGATTAAATCAGTTATGTTCTTAGTTCAATGAGGAATTTGGTAAATGCCAGAACAACTGTTTGGGGATGGCCAAATAGCTCAGTAGATTAAAGCACCTGCAAGCAAGCACAGGAGGTGGGTTCAATCCCTGGGCCTGCAGTGCGGCACCCGCCCCCCCCAGGGCATGCAGAGGCTGCAATTGAGACTGGGTGTGTTGGTACACACTTGTAATCCCAGCTCTTGGCAGGCTGTAAACAGGTGGATCACGATGAGTCTGACCTAGTAGTGAGACCCTGAACACCCTGTAGAACCTTCCCTAAAATACAAAAAAAAAAAAAAAAGAACAACTACATGGATTGTGGCTGTAGAATTTCTTGGTTGTAGCTCTAGGATTCAGGACTCACACACAGCTCAATAACTAAGACATATTATTTAAAATAGAGATAAGAGGGCTGGTGAGATGGCTCAGTGGTCTAAAGCACCTACTTAGAACAAGCTTAGCAAAGCACAGGGACTGTGGTTCAATCCCCCAGCACCACATGCCAGCCAGCCCTGACCCCTGGTGGGCTGAGCTGACCACACTCACACACACACACACACACACATAAATAAATAAAAATAAAAATAAAAATAAAAATAGAGATAAGAATGTTCCAGATTGTATATGTACACATATATGTATGCATGTATGTATGTATTTAGTACTGGAGATTTAAACTGGACTTTTACACTGAGCTACATCCCTTGATTTCTTTTCTTTTTTCTTTTTGTCATTTATTGAACACAGTCTTCTAAACTGCTTGGGTTAGCCTGGAACATGCAAACATCTTGCCCTTTAAACTGCTGGGATTATAAGCATGTGATAGCGTGGCTGTGTTAGACTCATGCCATATATATCATGTTTAGTGATATATATATCACTAAAACATATATTACACATATATTACTAATTTCTCTCTCTCTCCATATATATATACAGGTTTATCATCCTTGAATTTCTATTGCCAGCCTAAATAGGTTAAGGAAAGTGCTCATTCTCATTTTGTCATTTTAGATACATGACACAAAAATATTTGGCTTAACTGTATTCTTACTGTCTTAAACAATTTTGGTTAAATGTTATTTCAAAAAGAAAAATTTAATACCTCCAATACCCCTGAAAAGTCTCAAAAGCACTGTACTCCAGGTTTTTGCAGTGATTACTATGTTTTTTGTTTTTTTTTTTGTTTTGTTTTGTTTTTTTTGTTTTTGTGGCCGGCTTAGCCAACCATGGGGCAGGACTAGCACAGCATCTGGTGCCAGGGACAGAACAGCCAAACAGCCATTCTTGTGCTGCTTAAGTTTGCCTAAGCAGGCACTTTAGATTACTGAGCTATCTCATTGGTCCCTCACTATGGATTTTTTTTTTTACTCGTTTGGGCGTTTTGCTTTTGTTACTGACAAGCAGAATGTTTTTTCAATTCTACAAGAAATTTAAGATGTTTCTATATTCTAGAGTGTTGATAGTGTTAGAAAGGTTGAAATTCTATGATTTAGGCACTGCCATTTAAGTTTCACAATTTTAAATGAAATATATTTTCATTTTTAGTTCTTCAAGAACTACAAATTATTTTTTTATTTTATTTTTATTTTTATTTTCTAATGTATTCAGTATAAGGTCTACACAGTCTCACTACGTAGATCAGATACCTAGTGATTCTACTGTTTTTAGCCTCCCAAGTGCTGGGATTATAGGCACGTGCTGCCAGGCCTAGTCTCAATCACCTTCTCAGCATGTCCTGGGGGCAGAGTTGGCACAGCACACCAGGAATCGAACCCCAGCCTCTGTCTACTGCCTAAGCAGGCACTTTAGTTCGCTGAAATATCTGGCCAGCCCTTTCAAAAACTTATATATGCGAAAATAAATATTTCATATATATATATATATATATATCCAATCTTAAAATACTAAGAGTATTTCTAGTAATGTAATAAACAAAATAAATTATATTTTCTTTTAAACATGGTTTAATTTTTAACATCATAATTAATGTTTCTTTATAAGCATTAGATAATGTTAATATTGACTTTTCTTGCAGTTCTAGGGCTAGAAAGAGGGTTTCATTCATGTCAGGTACACATTCTAGCATTAAGCAATATCCTCAACCCAATATTTGATATTTAAAAAAAATGAAAATATGTAAATTATATGACTGCAAACATGATATGAATACAAAGAAAATTAGATAACAGTTGATAATAGATGTCTGCAATAAATTACTGCTCAATCAAAACTCTTATCTCTGCAAAGCTTAAGCAAAGTAGTTTTAATTATTTTAAATTGCATTTTGCAGGCAAAATGCTCTACAGTATAAGTCCCGGACTATCATTGCCATTAGAGGTTATCATAGCAAATATTGTTGAGGAAATTCTCCAGTTTTATCTCTCCTTTTTTCTAACAAAATTGAAATTAAGCAAAGAAAAAAACCAAAGAAATCATATTTCATGATTTTAAACCAAAATTTTGAAGAGGAACTGTTCATTTCCTAAAATGAGGCATCCACACTTTGAGAATAGAGCCTGAATTTTTCTGTTTCTAACTAAATCCTTACCAATCATCATTCAAACCGTCATGGGACCACACAATTACTTTCTAAAACATGAAGTTCCTAAGATCACCAGAGCATATTTTTTGAGCATCACATGTGGATAATTTTTGTACTCAAAGAAGATATCTTTCTTCTTCTTCAAATGAATATGGCAAGGAAAATATAATACAGGATAAGAAAAAAAATGTGAACTGTGTCAAAATGGTAAATTATCTTGTATACAGCATAATTTTTTTCTTTATCATTCCAGGAATTAAACTCAGAACCCTGTACTTACAAGGGAGGTGTGCTATCCTGAGTTATTTTTCCAGCCTAGAATAAATAATTTTTTTAAAAAACAGAAATGAGAAAAGTTGAGTCATCATTTTGTTTTCATGTGGTTATTATTATTAAGCAAAAATTACTCCTTTCACCTCTTTGCCTAGAAGGCATGGCTTATTCTATTTAAAGTACGTTATATGACATAAGCATTTTTTTCTTAATTTCAGGTTGGATAAGATACATCTAAGATAACTTTTAAGTATATAACTATATGTATTTTGCCACCAAATATATCCTTACCTCCCTTAGCACAGAGTCATATAGAGTACAGTAAAATGGCACCACTTTCTTGGGGAGAAATGTAGGGAGCATTTCATACAGGTAGACACACAGCATGAGCATTAGGATTGGATTTGGATCACAGATATCAATGGCCTAGATTAAAAAAGAGAAATACAAATTAGAAAATAAGCAGATATAACATATAAGGAGAAAAAAATCACAATATGTGAATTATTGAATTATCTTAAAACATTCCTTATTTCTTGATGTTTAGTGATATTGAAATAGATAAAGGAAAAAAATTCTAAATGATATGAACTTGAACTACATGTCAAAAATGAATTAGAAAAATGGATTAAAGATTTACACACTAAATCTCCTGGAAAAGAAAGTGGGAGGAGGGGCTGATGAGATGGCTCAGTGGTCTAAAGCACCTACTTAGAACAAGCTTAGCAAAGCACAGAACCGCGGTTCAATCCCCCAGCACCACATGCCAGCCAACCCCGCCCCCTGGTGGGCTGAGCTGGCCACACACACACACACACACACACACACACACACACA
>NW_004524889.1:827700-842217 GCF_000260255.1 Octodon degus | reverse complement strand
GCTGTAGGGGACTCAGGTCAACAATTTCTGACATTGCCAGTCAAGCGGAAGACCCAATACTATTATGGGCTACTGAACTCTTTTAGAATACTTTGCTGAGTTGGCACACCTATAACATTCAAATAATGGAACTTAACCAAAAAAGGGTACACAGATGAATGTCCATTTTGTATCTGTGTATTCAAAGTGGTTAGGACAGATATATAGTTACATTCTCTTAATGAATAGAGTGATTTGTTCCAATGGTGTTAGGATATCATGTCCGCATCTTGTACAGCAATTAACCACTAGGAGGAAGGTAAGCAATGTGTTAATTATTGAAACTGTCCTCCCAATTTGATTTGAAAAACAAACAAAAAAATGAATTAAACATAGTACAATCAGATAATTAACATCAGCTCCAAAAAGTTCAAAATAACTGGTCAGAACAGCTATAAAGAATGATAAACTTGAAGAATTTATATTTAAGTGGATGCCTCTTGAAGATACACTCATAAGTGAAATAAACCAGACCACACTATTAAATATCCTATAGTCTCCCTAGTATAAGAAATCAAAAGAAGAAATACAAATAGAAAGGTATAACACAACTCAAAGGAAAGCAAGAACTTGAGGATTGGACAATGAGGAGAGGGCAAGGAGAAAAGCTAGGGGAAAAAAAGGGATTGGAACAAAGTCATACATTTATATGCACAAGATGGGCAAGACAATGATCCTAAGAATCACCAGCAGGTTTTTAAAATTAGCAGTTAATTGGTAGGATTCTCAACTGACAAACTGTACATGTTGATACCTGTGAAACAAGCAACTGCCCTGAAGATAGCAATGTGTAATAGAAGGGTCACGCTTGGAATGCCTGTCATTCTGGTCTTCGTACTTCTTGTCACAACATACCAATTATTACCATACTGTCTCAAAGTAAAAGTTTGGGTTTTTTTTAATGGGTAATAATTAAAAAAAAGACACAAGAAAAAAAGTGTCACAGGACTGTTCTGCTACAATGCTGTATATGGTTAGATTTCTAAATTTCTGTGTAAAATATGTGTTTATTCCTATTTTTAAATTTTTCCTCATATTCTGTACACTTAAAGTTCAATACATGAATGATGGAAAATACCTGTTGCATGTTATGCCTAAGATGTTTGATATTTAGACAGACTGTGAGAGTAAACCGAACTGCTTATGTTGCAGGAGTGTAATAATCTTCTCTTCTGGAGGGTTAACAACCTAAGGTTGCAGATCAAAAATTGGAGAAAAGTAAGATCTGCAAGATCAGCAAATATTTTGGCCCTAGCCTTTCAACGTTAGTGAAGACTGAGGACATAGGGAACCTGTAATGTAACGTCATGTAACTCAGTAGTGTCCCAAATTTTCTGACCAAGGAGATTATGGGGCCAAAGAGGAAAGTGATAAATGATGTAGAGTGTGCCTAAGGAGAGTCACATGGAGAGAAAACTTCCTCTCAGGCTTTTACAGTAAGCAAATTGCTCAAGCATTGGCCGTGACTCATCCACATGGCTGACACTGACAAAGAATCTGCAAAGTGTGGTACCAGGTTACAGGAAAAATCCTGAGGGGACTTGACTGACTTTATCAGATAAGAAAACTACATTTATTGTTATATAGGTCTTGCTTTGTCTTGCTCTTAACCATCCAGAAGAAAAGTATAAAAATGAGGTATATAAAGTAAAGTCATATTAATATGCTGAGCTGTAAAAGGCTCCAGTCAACAACTTCTGTGGATAACCCACTACTAGTGTGTACTGCTGGACTGCGTTGGATTCTTTTGCTGAATTGAAGCACCTACAGCATCTAGATGCCAATAGAATCTCCATCTCTGAAAAGACAAATCAAAAAAAGGGGATAAAAGTAAGGACCATTTTGGATTTGTATATACAGAATAGTTAGGATAGATATACAGCTACTTTTGCTTAATTCAATGAGAAGATTTGTAGAAATAGTGTTTGGACAGGATATCCTGTCTGCTTCTTGTACTATGGATAATCACTAAGAAGATAACAATGTACAATGTACTAATTATTGAAAATTTCCTATTAATCAGCTTTGAAACTGTCTCATTGATTTTTTTCAATAAAATAAAAAATAAATAAAAATTGATAATAAAAGAACACAAAAGAGTACAGTACCTTAGAAATGATTATGGAAATGACTTACAAGACATCCTTGATTTAAAGCATCTTGTAGTGCAGTAAGTAAGAATGACAAGTAGCCAAACTTCTGAAGTAAAATATGGCAAGAGATTCTGAAGACAAATGAGCTAATGGCACATGAGATGAGTCTTTAAGTGTACTTTCACGTTCAGTAGATTTTGTCTGTTTTGAGGGGAAAGGTGTATTCTATTTGAAGGGCAAAGCACTAGTGAGTATGAATATAGAGGAACATAGTATTCATTCATGAATGAAGTACATTTAGGTTATGTAAATGCTAAGAAGGGATAAGCAATGGAAGGAAACACTGGTGAGTTCTAGAGTCACGTTGAGGAAGTTCTGGGTACCAGGTGATGAGTTTGGCTTCTGAGTAGGAAATAATATGACAAGAGGCAGTAATTCAAGTAGATTAGGCAGAGGGTAGTTGAGGGAAATGCTTTATGTGAAGAAGACAAATAATGATGGAGAAAATGTAAGTACAAATAAAAAGGAAACATTGCTGATGATTGCTGGAATTGATTTGATATAAAATACAAAACTTCAGATGAATAAGAGCTTGACCCATAAATGCAGCAAAAACACAATTTGACAAAATGTAGAATCAGGAACACAAGACGGAAGGATTCTATCAGTTTAACACCTATGAGCTCTTATAAAAAGGCAAGTGTAACAATAAAAACAATTCACAGTAAAGATGATATTGCCATGCGTGCTATGTTATGAATTCAAAAATACACAACACTGATGAACAAGAAACTCTGTAATTGTCAATATAAATGGAATTCTATATAGTTAATTTTGCAACTGAAAATTATCTGATGTGTGACCTAAAAATGTAAGGAACATTAGCAAATACCTAATGTATTTTACAATTGATTTTTAAATTTCCCTATAGAAAAGTACCTGCTTAGGCAGGTTCAGGGACCAGGGTTCCATTCTCCAAGTGCCATGTCAGCCCCACCCCCAGAAAAGGCTGAGACAGTAATTGAGACTGGGTATGGCAGTGCACACCTGTAATCATAGCACTTGGGAGGCTGAAAACAGGAGGATCACTATAAGTCTGATCTGTGTAGTGAGACCCTATAGATCTGTACTAAATACATAAAAATAAAAAGTATAAATTTTCCAGTAGATTCAAGAGAATAAAGATAGCTTTGTGGTCATCTCTTAGTTTGTATTTCCTCATACACTCATGTCTTTCTTTGGGAAATTGAAAGATTTGTCCTGTCTTGGATAAGTACTGCCAATCAAAATGCTGGAAAATATATACCTAGTAAAATAAATCAATAAATAAACAAACAAATGAATAAAATGGATCATCTAAATGTGGCAGAAAGGTACATAAGTGTATGGCAAGAGGAAAACATAGAATAAGGTAGGATAAATTGCTAATCACACTAATCTGTAGATTATTGGGCTTCAACAAAGGTAATAATTGACAACAGCTAGATATGCTTTAAAGTAACAAAATTAAAAGTTCTTAAAAACACAAATTTTTTCATAGTCGCCTTTGACATCTAACAAAGTAAATTTCAAACAGAATAATGCATCCCTCTTGGATGCTATGTATTGAAACAGCCTATGGTGTAATCCTTAGAGGGCTACCTAGGATGAATGGAAAAGAGAGAAATGGGAGCACTGCTTACAGAACACTCTGGTCTAAGGTCTGAGGTTAAATAAATCTTTGCAACTCTGCTTCAGTGTCTACAATATAAAATTATATATTTTTCTAACATTTTAATATTCAGCTATGAAAAATATGTAGAATGAAATTTCAGTAATTTTGCAAAATAAAAAGTTTGTATTAATGAAAAACTATGATAAGAGATTACATGCAAAAAATCAAAGAATAAAGCATGCTATCCCTAATGATAAACTTAAAGGAAAATAGGCAACAGCAATTTTATTTTTGTCAGCCCTAGGTTTAAAAGATAAATTATAAAATGAGTTATCCTAAGAAAAATATTCATAATAAATTCCTTTTAAACCTTAATCATTATTCTCTATATCCAAGAGAACATAAATTATATTGGCTCTCCCCCACCCTGAAGATGGTGATTTCCTCTTGAATTATCAATTACTGTTGCAGTATGGAGGTTAAATGTACTTCCCAAAGTTCATGTGTTCAATATTTGGGCTCTAGCATGTTGCTACTGAAAGGTGCTAGAAACATTAAGACATTGGTCATAAGGGCTGGTCAAATAGCTCAATGGATTAAAGTACCTGCTCAGGCAGACACAGGGGCCGGGAGTTCAATTCCTGAGCTTGCCATGCTGTCCCCACCACTGAAGTGTGCTGAGATGGCAATAGAGATTTGGCATGGTGGAGCACCCCTATAATCCCAGCACTTGGGAGGCTGTAAACACGAGGCTCACTACAAGTCCAATCTACTCAGTGAAACCCTATAGAACTTATCCTAAGTACGAAAAAAAGAGATATTGGTCATAGTGTTAGGTATATATTGCTAATTTATGGCTTTAAGGAGGATTATGGGATCTTGGTATTTTGCTCTCCCTCTTTCCTTTCCCAGCCAAGAAGTTAGCAGTTTGCTTCATCACACACTCCACTCATGATATTCTGCTTTTTCTGGAAATCTTAAGCAATGGGATCACTTAAACTTTGACAGGAACTCCCAAAAAAATAAAACAGAAAAAAAAAACTTTTTGCTTTACAAGGTAATTGTCTGTACCAAACTCTGAAGGGCCAGTTTAAATGTCATGTGTCTTGTGTAATTTTTTTAGGTTCCTGGCTTGAGTGGCTTCTTGCCTCTGAGTTTCCATAATATATTTTTGTATGTCTATTGTAACATTCATTATCTGCCTTTCATCAGCTTGTTTTCACATATTGTTATTATTAATTGGTAACATTTTGGAAGACAAGAGTGTAGCTTCACATACCAGTGCCTTTATAGGATCTATCCAGCATAGTTTATGGAAGAGATTCAATAATTTATTGAACTTAAAGGATTTTTAAAGTATTTATTCTTCCAAACTGAAGTATTTTATTAGTTAGTCCTCAGAACTCCATAACAAAACCACACTGTAATTTTTTATGGCAGTTCCTCTTTACAATGTTACCAATAAAAAAAAGAATTGTAAGCTTGGCTACAAAAGTACTTTAATGTCTAGGTAACTTTAATAGAAGTAGGAGGTAAGCATTGTAAAACTCATCTCAACAGTACAGAGTGAAGGAAAAACTGAGATGAGGAAAAGGACAAAAAGCAGAAGGGTATACTGGTTGATACATTGTGCCAACTTGAGAAGTTTAAAAGTTTATATAAGTGACTCAGCAGGGAGCCAGGGTTCTTACCCTGTAAACATCTTCATCCAGGGCAACAGAAGGGCATGGACACTGTGTGAGTTCTACAACCCCAGCCCAGGGTAGCCTGCTTACAATGTAAGGAGGGGAGAGAAGCTGGCTAGAAGCGTCAACTGCTGCCACTCTCTTTGCTCTTCGCTGTTTTCTGCCCAGGAACACCTGCCCTCTGTCCTGGAGTCAGCCTTATGGACTGAAACCTCCACTGACTGTGAGCTGAATAAACCTTTTTTTCCTCAGTTTTGGGTGTTGGGTATTTTGTTCCAGCAACGAATGAAAAGAAACTGAGACAAAGGTAAAAAGATTTATTTATGGGACCGGGGAGATGGCTCAGTGGAATAAGTGGTTCCCTGGCAAGCACAAGGGCCTGAGTTCAATCCCTGGTTCCACAAAACAAAAAAAAGACATATTTATGTATATATGCATGATAGTTTGGATGACTGTACTGCTTTCTATCGATCTGTTGAAAGGAGTAGCACATGCTATTTTTTTTTCTTTTCAATTTCTTATAACTTTTTTCAACTACTTTGCAGGTTTTTATATTTGGTAACCTACACAACTAATATGAAGATAACATTATGCAATACAAAAACAATTGTTGAATTCCTATTACTTTGTTCACCAACATTTTATATCATTTCTAATTTTTTTACCATTATGTATTCTTTTCAAAATAATAATAATAATAATAATAACAATAATAATAATAATAAATGGTATATATTAAGAAATCACATTATTAGGGCATATTTGGACAAGAGCATTTATCTTTTGGGATGGTATTTCTCTTGTGCACTTCTTCTTTGGCTACTCAAATGGTCTAACATACCTCGTGAATTGTGCTGTATTAGCTTATTTTCTTTTTCCACTGAAGGAATATGAGGAGATTATCTGTATATAGTGGTTTCTTCCTGTAATTCTATCACTTTAGGGAGTTTAGACAGGGAGATCATGAGCTCATGCACAGCTCCGGCAACTTAGTGACAGTAGGAATGTGCTCAAAATGTTTTTTTAAATGGCTTGGGAATTTGCAGGGCCCTGGGATAAATACCAGTACTGAAAAGACCAAGTACTGAAAAAAACTGGTAAGAGTAAAGAAATCATTTATCATTCTCTTTGATCAACTGAAATCTCATGTTTATTAGTTTTTGTTTTCCTTGTTCCTAGTTCCCTGCCTCTCATTCCATTATGACTACTGTAAGGAGAAAAACCATTGGTATCATAGTTCCCACATGGTTAAACTTCTGATGTTTTACCCTGGTATATAATATATTCAGTTTGTCATTTTCCTGTTTCTGGACCAAAATCTAAGACATCTAATTTTTAAAATGGGAAGTTTATTTGGGCTCATGGTTTGAGGGCATTCAGTCTATGGTGGTTTGGCTCTGAGTCACAGCAGTGGAAGCTGTACAATAGATGATAACTTGGATGCACAGAAACACAATAAACTCTCCTAGGTCATGAGCCCAGTGAACCACCTCTTCTCCAGGCCAGACTCCCAGGATGCACATTCATCTATGAACTCATTAGTGGATTAATGCACTGATGTGTATAATGCCTTCATAATCCAATCACCTCTCAAAAACCCACCTCTGAACACATAAGACTCATGGGGGACATTTCAGGTCTAAGTTATAACATTTGCCTATGTCTTAAATTGCTAACAATGAACTCCAACTAGAGAAATGTGATTTCCTGTTTCCTTTTAGGAGTGCTGGCAATAGAAATTCAAAACCTTTAGCATACTAGTCAAGCACTCTACTATTGAGTTATACCATCAGCTCTGGGGAAACCTCATCTCATAATATCTTTAATGTATGGCATTTCCCATTACTCCTGGTCTCATACCATTGTCTTTGAGAAACAACTTCTTTTGTCACCATTACCAATCCAAATCCAATCCACATTCTGAGATACCAAATAAGTCTTCTTTCCTTCACAGTGCTGTTGGTGGAATGGACTACATCAAATTGATCCCTTCATTCTCTAAAATCTAGATTTTATTATTTATTATTTATTCGTATCCCTATTGTCACTTTATTGAATGAGTAGAACTTTGTCTTTTAACAGGTACCTATCTTGGTAGTGCAATGTATTTATGTATTTTTTAAAGTCAAGAATCATTTATAAATATCACCTCATGGCCTGTAAGTAACAAAGGGCTCCTATAAATTAAGCACAGATTTCAAACACTTGTATATTTTTTGATAATAAATTAAAAGATAATTAAGTATAAATATTCCATCACTCTACTCTTAAATTATTATTAGATTATGGGTAACTTACAATTGCATTCAACTTTCATTGTTATGGTATCAGATACTGAAACTAAAATTCATTTTTATTATGCAAAATTGCATGGACATAATTACTATATTACAATTTGAATATGTTATTATATTATATACACCATTAAATAGTTATATATTATGAATTTATATCCAACGTATTCCTGTGAGTCATGTTTCAATTTCCATACTTTTAATTCATGAGGTCTGTTTTAGTTTAGAATTAAAATTTATGAACAAATTAATATTATAAAGAAACTAAAAAATGCATATACTATTATGATATAAAGTAACATACCTGTACACCCATGTCAAGGCCAATTTCAGAAAAACTATTTATAATAATCAAGCAGTTGTGGAGATATTGTTCAGGACGTTTTGGTTGTGTATACATATTTACAAAATGTGACTCAATCTAGAAAAGAAAACAGACCATTTTCACTAATGAAATAAAAATTTCTACATGTAAAGTATTCTCTGCAGGTGACAAAAGGAATATTAAGTATTAAATTTGAAGATACTAAATTATTGCTTTTGAAATACAAGAGTAAACAAAAGGTCAGTGTTATTGGTTCGAATGTTTTTAAAATTAATAAACTTAAAGTAATCAGCTTACAGAATACATTTTAAATAATAATCATTAAATTCTTTCAAGTGATTCTTACCAAAAATGGGCAATAAGATGCTAACTGTGTTGCAAATACAAGGCCATCTAAAAGGTCTTTGTCAAAATTTACTATCCATCTCTCAGACGGAATGGTACCTATTTGAAAAAAAGAAATATATAAATATAGCAATAGTTTTACTTAGGTAAAGAATATCTTATGGTAATGTGAACAACAATAAAAGAAAAATTTACCTTCACTTAGAAAACAAAAAGCAGAGATCCAGCCCAGCCCAGGCCCGGTGAACATGTGGAAGAGCCAGGTTCCCTGTGCCAACAGGACCCTCCAGACTAAAACTCAGGCACTCGCGTGAGTGAGATCCTGTATTGTACCATCAGGACCCCTGCAACCCTGCAGAGCCTCCGCCCTGAAACCCTACTAGTGAGTAAGAACTTCTGCAGCTCTCTTGGGACACCCAGATCCAGCCCCTCCCAGGCCCCGCCAGCATGTGGGAGAGCATCGGGCTTCCCTCTGCCTGCTGGACCCCTCCAGACCAAAACTCAGGCACCTCCGTGAGTGAGACTCTCTGCCACTCCCTTGGGATCCCAGCAACCCTCTAGAGACCCTGTCCCTAAGCTTGACCAGTGAGTGAGAACTCCTGCGACTCTCTCCAGACCCCCAGATCCAGCCGGCGCAATCCAGGGGAGTGTGTGGGAGACCTTCTGCACATCCTTCTGCTCCCTGGGTCAGGGGAACAACAGAGGGGCAGAACAGGCTCACTGTTGTGCCAGAGGGGCACAAGAAGTTCACTTCCAAGGGCTGCAGCAGGAAGGAGATGAACATGACAGCTAGACTCAGGCCAGGAATAAGTGGATAAACTCAAAATTAATAGATCTGCACATTAATTTCAGTAGGTGCTAAGGTTATGACTGCACCAAAACTCTACACCAAAGGGCAAAAGTCAGTGCTTTACAAAATGACAAAGACAAGAAACAAAATCTAATGTCAGTCCTCAAGTCCACCCAGAGTAAGTGCAGAGGACACTAGTTCAGCTGAAATGTATGAATTCACAGCGTTGCAAGTAAAGGAACAACAGTAGAAAGGTATAGAGGAACTCAGAGCAGAATTAATTTCTGAAATGAAAAAACAAATCTCTCAATTCATAGCATCTGCGGTAAAAAGTCAAATGTGGAAACATATGGAGGAAACCCAATCTGAAAAAAACTCTGCAGTAATAGAATTAATAATGGCCTTTAAAGAAGACCTTAATAAAAAAAAAAAGAGATTAGAAATATGACGGATTCCTTGAATGAGCAATACAGAAAAGAAATAGATCACATGAAGCAGAGTCAAAGAGATAAAAGAACTTAAAATCAAAATCACAAGCCTTCAAAACCCTTTGAGTGAAAGTGAAGACAGAGTTTCAGATCTTGAAGACATTGATACAGTTAGTGAAAAGGTGAAAAAGGGTCTCTTAAAAACAACTAGGATGCAGGAAAAAAATAATTCATCACCTGCAAGACGATGCAAAGATGAACAATGTGAGACTAATAGGCATAAATGAGAAAGATGGAGTCAATAGAAATGACATAAAAAGAATATGGGCAGACATAATAGCAGAAAACTTCCCAAATATGAGAAAACAATCTTACATTCAGGTAACTGAAGCATACAGAACGTCAAGTAACCGCAACCCAATTAAAAACACACCGAGATATATATTAGTCAAGATCCCAGAAATCAAGCACAAGAATAATATACTGAAAGCCAGTAGAGAAAAGAAGCAGATCACATTCAAAGGAAAACCCATCAGAATTACAGCAAACTTCTCTTCACAAACCATGAAGGCAAGAGCATGGAGCAGAGTACTTCAAGTCTTCTATGAAAACAAATTCCAGCCCAGACTACTATACCCTGCAAAACTCTCTTTCAAGTTTGATGGAGAAGTAAAATACTTCCATGACAAAGAACAGCTAAAGAATTTCATGATGACAAAGCCAAGCTTATGCAGACTATAGAAAGATGTTTTAGAGAGGGACCAAAATGATCAGAACACAATGAATTAGAACAGAAACAACCAACTAACTAGGGCAAACAAACACAGGGGAAAAAAGGAGTAAACAACAGCTGGTACATAACATGTCAATCATAAGTCAACACATCTCAGTTATAACCATCAATGTAAATGGACTCAAAATTAGGAAACAAAATCCCACAATATGCTGTATAAAACAAACACAACTCACAAAGAAATTCATAGACTGAAAATCAAATAACAGAAAACAATACTACATTCCCCAGCACCTCAGAAAAAACAGGCAGCAATCCTTTTTTAAGACAGTCTCAACTTCAAACCAAGAATGATCAAAAGAAATAAAGAAGGCCACTATATACTGGTTAGGGGAAAAATTCAAGAGGAAGAGGTAAAAATGATAAATATCTATGAAGCAAACATGGGAGCACGCAACTATATAAGAAAAATCTTAATGGACATGAAAAATCTAATATTCAATATCCACATCTTAACAGGAGACCTTAACATCCTTTTATCCTAAAAAGATAGGTCAACCAGAAAAAAAATTAGCAAAAAAAACCCCAGAACTTAACCAGAGCTTGAAACAAATGGACTTGTGGACGTATACAGAGTATTCCACCCAAATACAGCTCAATACACATTTTTCTCAGCTGCACATGGGTCATTTTCTAAAATAGACCACATACTGGTCCATAGGTCATACTTAAGTATATGCAAGTAAACAGAAATTATCCCACACATATTATCTGACCACAGTGCAATGAAACTGGAAATAAACGACAAAAAAAAAAAAATAAGAACCAGAAGAAGCCCCTAAATACAAGGAAATTAAACTACACCTTACTCAGCAATCAATGACTCACAGCTGAAATTAAACAAGAAATTCAATAATATCTACAATTCAATGAAAATACAAACAATTTATCGGAATTTATGGGATGTGGTGAAGGCAGTTCTCAGAGGGAAATTCATACCTGCGAAATCACACTTTAGGAAAACAGAACGGGAACAAATAAAAACCCTAATCTGCACCTCCAACATCTAGAAAAGGAAAAGTAAATCAAACCCAGAGCCCAAAGACAGGAAGAAATCATAAAGATTAGAGCAAAAATTAATTCAACTGAGATGAAGAAAACAATTCAAAGAACTAACAAATCCAAAAGCTCGTTCTTTGAAAGATTAAACAAAATCAATAAGTCCCTAACGACCCTCATGAAAAAGAGGAAAAAAAAAAATTCAAATACAAGTAATAAGGAATGAAAAGGAGACAATCACCACAGACCCAGTGGAAATTCAGAAGATTATCAGTAGCTACTTTGAGTATCTTTACGCTCACAAAATAGAAGACACAGACAAAATGGATAGATTCCTAGAAAGGTAAAAATTACCAAAACTGAATCGACAAGATATAGCAACTCTCAATAACCAAGTAACAGCCAAAGAAATATGAAATGTAACAAAAAGCCTGCTGACAAAGAAAAGTCCAGGTCCTGATGGATTCATAGCTGAACTCTAAAAGAAATTTATACAAGATATAATCTCTACATTCCTCAAACTCTTCCAGGAAATTGAAAATGAAACAGTTCTCCCAAAGTTTTCCTGGAGGCAAGTATTATACTAATACCAAAACCAGGGAAAGACACAAATAAAAAAGAAAATTACAGGCCAATCTCCCTCATGAACACAGATTCAAAACTCCTCAATAAAATCCTTGCAAATAGAATACAGCAAATCATCAAGAATATCATACAGCATGACCAGGTAGGATTCATCCCAGGTATGCAAGGATGGTTCAATATTTGAAAATCTTTAAATATAATACACTATATTGCTAGAGCGAAAACTAAACTACATGATCATCTCCTTTGATGCAGAAAAGGGTTTTGACAAAGTCCAACACTCATTCATGTTCAAAGTTCTACAGAAAATTGGAATAAAAGGCCTCTACTTTAATAGGATAAAAGCCATCTATGACCACCCAATGGCTTATATAATTGTAAATGGGGAAAAAGTGAAATCTTTTACTCTCAGATCTGGTACAAGACAAGGATGTCCTCTATCACCACTCCTATTCAATATAATTCTGGAATCATTAGCCAGAGCCATTAGACAAGACGGAGAAATAAACGGAATAAGAATAGGTAAAGAAGAAGTTAAATTATCATTATTTGCAGATGACATGATACCCTACTTGCAAAACCCAAAAAATTCCACCAAGAAGCTACTAGAATACACAAAGCTATAGTATTTAAATGCCAATGGAATATCCATTTCTGATGTTACTAAATAAAAAAATGCAAGACAGAGGAATGGCCATTTTGTATTTGTATATGCAGAATAGTTAGGATAAGTATACAGCTACTTTTGCTTAATTCAATGAGAAGAAAGATTTGTACTAGTAGTGTTTGGACAGGATATTCTGTCTGCACCTTGTACTATGGATAACCACTAAGAAGATAACAATGTGCAATGTATTAATTATTGAAACTTTCCTATTAATCTTTTTTTTTTTTTGCAGAACCGGGGATTGAACTCAGGCCCTTGTGCTTGCCAGGGAAGCACTTATTCTACTGAGCCATCTCCCCGGCCCCCTATTAATCATTTTTGAAACTGTCTCATTGATATTTGTTTCTCAATTAAAAAGAAACAAAGCAGAAGAATTCGGGAAGGCTGAGCAATCTAAGCCACTGTGTTCAGACACACTGAAAGAAGGATTTTGTTTATTTCAGATTTTATGTGTATTTAACAGATATATAACCATGGATCACTATCCAGTGTTCACAGAATAATAATCAAAATTTGTAATTTGTTAAGACACAGTCACACATGAATACAACCAACATATTCAAAAAGAGAATAGAGACCCTTAATGTGATAGTTTTAAAAGCAAAAGAACTTTAAAATTTGTGTATGTTATAGTTGAATAGAAAGTAAAACTTTCAGCTATCATACATCATTAAGGGCTGACAATATAATGTAATGTAAGAGTTGAAAATATAAATGCAATATAGGGAGATGATGATATTAATGGAAAAAGTTGAGAGGAAACTGGAATAATAGCTTATCTCAAATGTAAAAGCTCTGAGTATCAGTACAGTGTGAGATCAAAACATATAATTTATGAATGTCAGAATCCACATTATTCATTTTTCTTTCAAATCAAAGACGTATCTCAGGAAATGGTTTTTCTTGCAGCATGAATATGTATTTTACACAATGTTTCTATTTTTTCTATTTGTAAATTTGGTCAACTACACATCTGTTTACAACAAACTTTGTCTGAAAGTCATTTAGCTCTCATTCGGTATCAGTGAGAGGCAGAACAATAAAAAACATAGGAGGAAGGGTATCAGTGGCAGAGGCACAGGCGAGAGAGAGAGAGAGACAGAGAGAGAGAGAGCACAGGCGAGAGAGAGAGAGAGAGAGAGAGAGAGAGAGAGAGAGAGAGAGAGATGCTGCATGTATAACTATGATTTGTATTGTAACTTTCCTTCTTACTAAAACAAATTATAAGGATATCTATGGTCTGATTTTAAAAGGCAGAAATTAAATTAAATTAAATATTTAAGACTATTTTGCTTACAAAAATTGTTAGTGCCAAAGTAATTATTGTTGTATAAATATTTATATTGTACCAAGATATAGGGGCAAAGATCTTCAATACAGTTCTGTAGGCATGATTTCAGAAACAAAAATTTTAAACTCTGTACTATAAAGGATTGGGTCTATTTGGATGTAACTTGGATTCATCATCATAAGTACCTTCTTCTAGTTCCACAGAAAAAAACAAGAGAAATTGCAGAAAGAAAACGAGAATGCTACCTCGTCCGTGGCTCTTGCAAGTCTGAGTGCAACACCTGGGAATACACCTATAATTACTGCAACACTGAGCCCTGCTGCGTGGTGCGGGAGTACCAAAAACCCATCACTGAAACCCAGCTTTCTACAATCAGACAAATGTAAATTACAATACTTATAACACTACATAGTCACATTAATAAAAATTAATTTTTACTTTCTATCACTCAGTTTAAAGACTTTGTCTTCTGATTTTTCTGGATTGTGCACCTACATCACACCTACTGAGTTCAGAGTTGGTTTAGTAC
>NW_004524889.1:825097-827600 GCF_000260255.1 Octodon degus | reverse complement strand
AGAGAGACAGAGACAGACAGAGGGACAGACACAGAGAGACAGAGAGAGACAGAGACAGATCTAAGAATCTAGAGATATAGAGATAAAGAGACCTAGAAATCTAGAGATCCAGATCTGGCTATTGGAGAAAACTTGCACCTTTCATTTTATAGGACACGTGACTATTGCCTTGGTTTATTATGATTTGCTGATTCAACATGCTAGTACATAGGAAAGGGTTTATCTTTCTCTGCTCAAATTTGTTTTGCCTGCTTAAAATGTCTCTGAATTTAGTACTGAACTTTGCACTAATTGTAACATTTATATACTAGCTAGTGGTCACATTCCAGAAGAAAATCAGAGCAAAATATAACATTAGCATGCCATGTTATGTCAGTGTATTATATATGCACATTTCAATCTTGTAATGTCAATAATAAGTAATACTGAGTATTAAGAGAATAATTTGGAGCTTGTTTGAAAAAGTAACTTTTTGTAAAAAAATTACTGGTTTTATTTTAATGCAATTGACAATCAGAAATATTTGAAACAATTCAATGACTTCAGATTTAAGATCTTAACATCTCATTACTTTTAAGAATACCTGTAAGATATCATTATTGAAATATCATCACAATCTCCATAATATAGCAAACATTGTTTCCCTGAACAAACTATTATAAAAGAAAAATTTGAAACTTTTATCACACATACATATAAATACATAAAACAGTTCTTATTTGAAATAATTGCAATTAGTTCTAACTGAAAAATTTTAAAGTAAGTGCAAGTTAACTAATATAGCAGAACTCCTTTGAATAGACAGTTCACAAGGCTCCTATTTCAAGATTTTAGTTAAATAGTTCTTATTTTGTATTCCAGAAATAAATCAGAGCAAAATATACCATACCGTGCTATGTTATGTCAATGTATTATTGACATAACAATGGAACTGTAATATATAGTTAGGAACTGTATATTGCACTACAAATTGGCCTGTTATTGCTCTCATAAACACAAGGTGATTGTATAATGATAAAATTTCCATTAGCAGTCTAGTGTAGCAAGGAAATAGGATCCTAAATAATGGCACAAAGAATACTTAATCACAGGCATAATCTCTTGAAAACATTGCCACTAAGGTCTCTAAAAAATGGCTATGGTGAAAACCGTTAAATATACTGAATTATTAATGATAGAGCTCAAGTATATATAATACAAATAACTACTGGCAACAGAAAGTACAGTCCAAAAGGGAAAGTTAATCTAATTGCAAGCACTGTCCCCTATTTACATGAAACAGGTTTCTATATATTATGATATAAAGTACCGTTCGGTTTTCATGAAATTTAGCAGAAATCACCACATGCCATAAAGTGTCAAAACAGATAGGTGTCTTTGTCTTTGTCTCTGTCTCTCTGTGTCTCTGTCTCTTTCTCTGTCTTTGCCTCTATCTCTGTCAATTTCTCTTTTTTTCTCTCTTTCCTCTGTCCTATAGTGGATACACTGGTACCTAGCCACCATCTCTACTTAGAGAAGTAAACTTCTCCAAACTGTGATTAATTGACTTCCTGATACTTTGCACTGTTGACCAAGTCCATAAAAGGCCCAGGCTGCTGTCTGAAGAATGTACAACCTTCATTCTCTTCCATCTATGGACTTGATGCAGTCAAAGCAAGCACTGAGTTTATCATATCAGTCACCAGTTCACCCATCTCCTGTGACACACTAAGGCCCACAGATTGAACTCCTAATATTGGCATGTATTTAAAGCCCTGGATGACAAAACTCCTCATCAACTGCATTAGTCAGTTTTTGCATTGATGGACACAGTACATGACACCCAAAACTTGATGGAAGAGATGTTTAATTTGGCTCATGTCTTATGCAAATTCATTCCATGTTCAACTAACTCCTACTTACAAACATCACGATGGAAAGACAAAGTCGACCAAGCTGCTTAGTTCAAGGAAGTACAGAAACAGAAATAGGGAGCAGTTCCAAAGACAGGGTCGGGGACCATATATAGTCCCCAAGGTCATCCCTCCATGGTCTGCCAAGAAACACTCAGAAGTGTGCTGTACTTATCCCTTCAGCAGTTCCCAAGACAATTGATGCAATCAAGAATATACCAACTGTTCTTCTCCACTGCTGGTGGGAGTGTAGACTGGTGCAACCATTACGGAAATGAGTATGGAGACTCTTTAGAAAAGTTGGTCTGGAAATCCCCTTTAAACCAGCTATTCCTCTACTGGGAATTTTCCCAGAGAATCTGAAAACATCACATCATAGGGATATATGTGTGCCTATGTTTATAGCAGCACAATTTGTGATAGCCAAATTTTGGAAACAACCAAGATGCCCACCACCTGAGGAATGGTTGAAAAGGATGTGGTATTTTTACACAATGGAGTATTATTCAGCGATTAAGAATGATAAACTGCAAGCCTTTATATTGAAGTGGATGCCACTTGAACATATACTCATAAGGGAAATAAACCAGACACACATGTGTAAATATCGT
>NW_004524889.1:818588-824060 GCF_000260255.1 Octodon degus | reverse complement strand
ATTTCACTGACCTTCTCAGACCAAAAAGCTGCAACTCTTGTTGCACAGATCCTGTTTTACCTTGGTCTTAACCATCCAGCAGAAAAGTATGAAGACGAAATATAGGAAGTAAAACCATGCTCTTATGTTGAGCTGTGGGGGACTCAGGTCAATAATTTCTGACATTGTCAGTTAAACAGAAGACACAATGCTATTATAGGCTACTGGACTCTTTTAGAATATTTTGCTGAGTTTACACACCTATATTATTCAAATAACAGAACTTAGAAAAAAAGGAGTGTACAGATGAATGTCCATTTTGTATCTGTGTATTCAAAGAGGTTGGGATAGATATATAGTTGCATTCTCTTAATGAATAGAATGATTTGTTCTAATGGTGTTTGTAAATAGGATCTCAAGTCCGCATCTTGTACAGCAATTAACCACTGAGAAGAATATATGCAGTGTGTTAGTTATTGAAACTGTCCCACTGATTTGATTTGAAGCTGTCTCATTGCTATTGTTTATCAATAAAATTATGAAAAAGTAAAATAAAATGTAAAAAAGGAATATACCAACTGTTTTCAAATTTTGCTAATCAGTATTGTCTGAATTTGTCATTTGTGACAGAAGTATGATTTGGAAATGTGTAGCTCTTTCCTCCTCCCTTGATCTCTCTCTGCTTCACCATCATGCCATGAGCAACTCTCCTCTGCCATACCCCTCTGTAATGCTGCCCTGCCTTGTAGCCAGCTGACAATGGACTGAAACCTCTACAAACTGTAGAGTTTAAACCAATATAAACCTCCTCTTCCTATAAATTTTATTTGTTGGATATTCTATCTTAATGATAAGAAAGTAACAATGACAGGAATCTTCTTTATCTACATTTCCTTCCTCAATCTCTACATTAACGCTATCACTTATTTTCAGCCAATAAAGTGACTCAGACCAGATATTTCAACCAAGTCTGAATCATTCATACACTGCAGCCAGAAAATGCCAAATGCCTACAGACCTGGCTTTACAATTTGTCTACATTGATTTTCTCTTTTTCTTTTATGACTAGAATTGGCATGATCCCCACATTTATACAGTATTTACTCATGTATTCAAGTATTGCTTAACTTGCTATTACAAACCTCTTACAATTTTTTTCTTAGAGGAGCGAAAATTGTTCCTCTATTTAAGACTCTAACTCTTTGATTTCTATTGAATTAGTTGGAAATTATTCTGTAATTAATCTCCATCATATGATTTAAACAACCCTTCAAGTCTTATATACTTTTCATATTTGTGTATTGACTTAATAAATTTGTATTCTGGGCTGCCACTTGAACTGGACCCAAGTATATTTCACCTCTGACTGTATACTGAGTTTTGTACCTCAAATGAATCTCAATAATCTCATATATTTATACCTCAACAAAAAACTCCTTTCATGTGTCTTTTTTACCCTTAAAACTATTGATTTACTTTTTTGTACTGTGTACTTTACAGGGATGTGTTTCATGTAGTTTAGTTTTTTTTTCTTCAGAAAAGACAAGGCAAAGAAATGAGCTGAGTGATTTTTCTACATTCTTGGAGGCTTATCTGGTTTCTGAAATACAGGAGGCTTAATATGTTGAAGTGGAAAATGTTAGCATATGTTAGGAAAATGAGGGATAAATAACTTGTCTTTCAGAAGGAGTTTCTCTTCACAGACTTCCTCACTTACTAACAATGCAAACCTGTACTCACATCTGGTGCCAAACATGGAAATGCCTCATCTTTTTACCTCAACTGTGCAACCTTACTTCCACATTTGCACCAGAAAGTATAACCTAGTAAGATAATGCATTTTCAACTACATTAAAGTAAAAACTTATAAAATCAACACGTTTCACTATTCATTTATTTATTTAACTAATAAATATTTAACTAACAAATATACTAACCTCAGGTATTCTGTTACAGAAGCAACGAAAATAAATCAGTAGATATCTATTATATTCTAGCCAGAGTCCTAGGCTCTGGGAATATAACAATGAATAAAATAGGTAAGCATGCACCTACAAAGAAAGCCTCATTGCACTGGAAGAGAGAGGGTAAACAAATACATATGCTAGGCTGGAAAAGTTCTATTAAAAAAAAACAACAACATAAAAGAGAAAGATTGAATTATATGCTACTTTCGAGAAGATATTAAAAAAGCATCTTAGAACAAGTGGCATTTGAGTAGGAGATTGAATGAAAGTGATCTGGGTGTTGTTAGTCACTACCCTAACCCTAATATTTTGGGAGGTGTGAAAGCACTAACATTTCAAGTTCAAGTCCACAGTGGGAAATTTAGTAAGGCCCTGTCTCAATAATTTAAAATAATAGACAGGGCTGTATCTCAGTGGGCAGGCTTTGAGTTCAAACCCCATGAACAGAAAGGAAAGTAGGAAAACAGAAAATTCTTACACTACTTTATTCATAAATATATCAAGCTTTTTTTGAACTGGGGATTGAACTCAGGTCCTTGTGTTTGCCATGCAGACACTTATTTTGCTGAGCCATCTCCCTGGGGGCTCCAGTAGCAAGCTCTTTGAAATTAAATTGCATGTACTATTCTCTAGGTAAATGAAAGCATAATAATTTTATAACAAATCAACTTGTTTTAATAAATGTACATACTTGATTGTACTACTATGAAAATGTTATACAACGATAAACAAAATGATTTTGTGTTTATAGATGTAGACAAACTTATTACTATTTGTTTGCCCTGCCTTGTCCTTGCTCTTTCCCTTCTTCTTCCCCTTCTCCTTCTAGCTTTCCGTCTTTGTTAAATCAAACCCAGTGCCTTTTACAGCTAGACAAGTTCCACCAATGAACTATACATGTATAACCAGTTTACACATTGTTCTATATATTTTTAAATGGAAAAGAAGCCGTAATAAGACATGGGTATTGACAGTTTCTTTATATCTACTAGAAGGAATACACTCACTGCTCTTAAATAGCAGTCAATGTATTATATCATTAAATCTTTATGTTACTAGGTGTTCTAAAATAACAACTTTAAGTTAAAATCAATTACAGTTCACTCTCACATGAAATTAAACTCTTAATGTTTCCATTTGTTTTATAGGTTGGATTAAACTCTGAGGGCTGCCTATTGAAATTATGTTATTATGCATTAAAACTTACTCTAAAGATAAAACACTTGCCTTGACTGGGAAACAGAGCTTAATTGAAGCAACAATGATGATGCATGTTATTGTCACTGTAATCATTGTTTATGGCTAATAAAAAATAAGTATATTAGCATGTAGAATTTTTTAAAATGAGATTAAGATTATTGGATTAAAATTGATAAAACATCATCCTACAAGTACAAAATTAAGGAATACTCACCTGAATATTCGCACTGCTCTATCTGTGAACACACAGACCTAACATAGCATACCTTCTAAAAGAATTCATGAAGCACCATTGCATATCATAACCCTGATATGATATACAAGGTGATGTTTTACAAAATTTCACTTGATTGCAGCTACATACATACAAGAGCCAATCCATATCAAATAAACCTAATACTTATGAAGTTAAAAATACTAGCAACAATACTAGGGACAAATTTCATTTCTAGAGCATCTCTCTATGTGTTTCGTCATTCTTCTCAAAAAGTAAAAAATGACCTATTAATATTTCATCATAAATCTGTTGAAAGGATATCTCTTTTGCGTAAGTGAGAATAACTTATGGAGTTAGATCTAAAATCTATGGATTCAAAGGAGGTTTCATGATCTATTTTGCACTTTTGGGGCTGGTGAGATGGCTCAGTGGTCTAAAGCACCTACTTAGAACAAGCTTAGCAAAGCACAGGGACCGCGGTTCAATCCCACAGCACCATATGCCAGCCAGCCCCGCCCCCTGGTGGGCTGAGCTGGCCACACACACACACACACACACACACACACACAAATAAATAAATAAATAAATAAATAAATAAATATTTAAAAAAATAAATAAAATTTATTTTGCACTGTCATATTACAAATTGCAGTAATTTATTTGAAGAAAAAACAACTTCTCACCTTGCTCACAATTTCCCCATATAGTTTGTCGAGTATTTTCATAATTTGTATTCAGCCAACTAAGAAGAATCCTTTCAGAATCTGAATATATGTTGCTGGATGTAAAACAAGGACTGATTTTTTGTGTATTTTGCACATTGATTGGAGGAGCAGCATTGGAGAACCGTGGTGTAACCCGGGATAAAACCAGAACCTGAAATTTTGAAAGAGTCAACTTTTACTAGATTCAAGTAAAGAAATAACACTTTAATACTTGGGGAGTATATAAAAATATGGCAGAAAGGTTAAGAAAAGTACTAGTATTTTCTAGTTAAGTATATTCACTCAGAAGTGAAAAACATCTAAGATTTGCTGCACTAATATTCATTATGAATTTGCACATTTTTGTTTCTTTTTTAAATTAATTTTGAGAAATAGCAATGAGATAGTTTCAAAACAGGTTAGTAGGACAGTGATAATAATTAATACATTGCATATTGTTGTCTTTGTAGTAGTTATTCGTAGTACAAGATGTAGACATTATACTTGTATATATACTGTTAGTACAAATCTTTCTTCTTGTTGAAGTGAAAGTAGCTATATATCTATCTTAACTAATTTGTATATACATATATATGTATATTTTTCACTACAAAATGGTCCTTCATTTATATCCCCCCTCTTTGTTTAGTTTTGTCAGAGATCTGTATTTCATTGCCATACAAATATTGTATATGAGGTAATTCAGCAAAATAATCCAATATAGTCCAGTAGTCCATAATAGTAGTGGGTTTTCCATAAGACTGGCAATGTCAGAAGTTGTTGACTTGAGCCTTTTACAGCTCAGCATATTAATATGGCTTTACTTTTTGTACCTCGTGTTTATACTTTTCTGCTGGATGGTTAAGACCACGATAAAGCAAGATTTATATAACAAAATATAATTTTTGTATCTGACAAGGTCAGTAGAATCCACTCATGATTTACCCTAAAACCATGTATAGCAGTTTGTAGATATTTTGTCATTGTGGAGACTCTTTAAAAACCCAGGACTGGAAATCCCATTCAAGTCAGTTTTCCCCCTACTGGGAATTTTCCGAAAAGAACTGAAAACATCATATCACAGTGATATATGTGTACCTATGTATGTAGCAGCACAATTTGTGATAGCCAAATCTTGGAAACAACCAAGTTGCCCATCACCTGAGGAATGGATGAAAAAGATGTGGTATTTTTATACAATGGAGCATTACTCAGCTATAAAGACTGATAAACTCGGGGCAGGGGAGATGGCTCAGTGGAATAAGTGCTTCCCTGGCAAGTGCAGGGCCTGATTTCAATCTCTGGTTCCACCAAAAAAAAAAAAAAAAAAGACTGTTAAACTCGAAGTCTTCATATATCAGTGGATGCACCTTGACGATGTACACATAAGTGTTTCTATAGCATT
>NW_004524889.1:796370-817843 GCF_000260255.1 Octodon degus | reverse complement strand
TGTGTGTGTGTGATCTTTTCACAACATTAAAAATGTACTCAGGAGTCAGAGGATTGGCTTATATTATAGTACTACACAGCACAAGTCATCACAAACCATTAATAGACAGAATTCCCCTGGCATGAGTATGAAGACCACAATTTGAGGGGCCAGAGAGATGGCTCAATGGAATAAGTGCTTCCCTGGCAAGCGCAAGGGTCTGAGTTCAATCACCGGTTCTGCCAAAAAATAAAACGAAAAAAACCAAAAACAAACCAAACTTGTCTGATGCATACTATAAAATACTATTGTTATCTTGTTCTTATATATCCAGCATTCACTTCCACATTATGAAGGGTCTTTATTGTGAACATATACAAGTACCTTTGGAGGGATACTTATTTCTGGCATATGGGAGTGCAGGTAACCCACAAGAAGCAGCCTCCCTTCAATGACAGCCATGCAATTGGTACCTAAATACTCTCTATTCCTTATCATTCAGATGCAATACACATCAGATATGTTCTACAGAGTCATCCATTAAAATGTGGTAGGCTTGAGCCACAGTTACCTAACACAAAACCTACTTGAAAGCATCTCTGTTCTTAGCCTCATCGTATACTGTTTAAATTTCCAACTCTGCTACTCTTGTTTCTTGCAATCACCTCTGAAACAGTTCCTGATGCTCATCTCATACTATGCTTTTAGAATGATCCAATCTAATACAAGTACATTCATATTCAGTTATATTTATTATAGGTTTGGAAAAAGGTGCTTTATTTCTTTATATATTAGACATCCTATGTCTTAAATACCTGCAGTTTAAAAAGTATTAAGATACTTATGAGGACCTCAAAACTGTTCTGTTTTCCTACTATGAGAATAATTTTGAAATTTTACTTAAAAAATCCATCAGTCAATGTTGAGTACTTTTCTGGCATATGTCTAACAAGAATAGCCACCCACAAATGTAAATTATATCACTTTGACATTTTGATGGAATTATATCACTGCTTTCTTTCGTTTTTAATTCTGGCAGTTATATGATCTAAACCTCCAAAGTTTAAAATGTTATGTACCATAAAAACAGAACCAAAAGCCTTCAAAAATGACTCTGTTCCTTTACTAGGGAATACCAAATGATGAGATATCTGAATATATTGGATGAGATAAATGTTTGAGTGTATCACTTGAATTGGCTCAGGATTTTTCTGTTATCTATCACCTCTACTCTCTAAACAACACAAGGTCTACCTACAAATGAGATACTTAAAATTAAATTCTAGAAAATGAAATAAGGAATAAAAACATACACACAGTATAAGATCTCCTCACATTCAAATCAAATATAACCTGGGAAAGTACTATTATTAGTAACATAAAAACCAGACAAAGCAGGAGTTGAAATGATGCAATGAGAATTACAGAGGACAAAATGTCTTTTTGCTTCTTTCAGCTAATTGATAAAATTTAAGTAAATGGATTTTAGTGATCTGTGTTATTTTGTTAAAGGTTTAACTAAAGAAATCTGACAGTCTGAAGATTGTTCATGTGACAGAAAAGATTTATTGGCAATATCACAATACAGTATATGGGGCCAGCCAGATAGTTCAACAGACTAAAATGCCTGCTTATGCAGACACAGGGGCCAGGGTTTGATCCCTGGTGTGCCGTGCTGACCCCACCAGGGGCATGCTGAGATAGCAATTGAGACTGGACATGGTAGCGAGCACCTGTAATCCCAGTGCTTGGGAGGCTGAAAATAGGAGAATCTCGATGAGTTCAGTCTGTGTAGTGAGACCTTGTAGACCCTATACTAAAAACACACTATAATGAGATAAAATAAAAACAATATAGTTTATGGAAGAATCAAAAGTAACCATGAACAATTATTTTTAGTATATATACTTACATATATTGAGTACAACTCCACATGTGTCATTTTGTTTATTTCTTAATGACAATTTAATTATGTGCTATTTTATTTAGCATACAGAACAAATAATAATTTTTCCTTTGTTTTTGAGGAACTGGGAATTGAACTCAGGCCCTTGCGCTTGTCAGGCAAGCACTTATTCTACTGAGCTATCTTCCTGGCCCAGTAATTTTCATTATTAAATTGTCCATAAGCTCTAGATTTTCTAGACAATTTAAATACTTGGATTTCTTCCTAAGAATCATCTTAAATAGGCTAGATGACATTGACTAGAAGAAATGTATAGGACCAGTGAGATAGTTCAGGGGACTAAGCACTTGCTTAGACAAGTACAGGGACCAGGGTTAGATACCCTGAACTAACTGATGTGCCAGCCCTGTCCCCAGGCACACTGAGCCAGCCATGGAGACTGGGTGTGGTGGCACACACCTGTAATCCCAGTGCTGGAATTAGTAGTTACAATTAGCCATCCAATTGTAACAAGCAGAAGGGAACAAATGACACACAATCTAAATTTGTCAATTTGTCAATTCACTACTGATTCAGTATGATCCCTAGATTCACCTATGCTTCACACATAAAATATGTGAATAAATAAAGTTCTTTACATGATCTTATCCATTCTGGTAACTTTACTGTAAAATAAGTTTCAAAAATCCCAAAATTGTGTTGCCTGTCTCTCCTAAATAAAGGATACTTACCTGGTGATCATGTAGGCCATCAAACATAGCAAAAGCAAAAATAATTGTTTAATTATCTTGGCCTGTCATACATGCTGGACCCCATTAAATTATATTCTTTCTCCTTTCATGGTCTCTCAATGACTACAGTTAAACTCTATTTAGTACTAAAGCATGAAATCCATTTTCATTCTTTTTCGTTTTTCTTTCAATGTAATACAACTGCATACTAATAAAGAAAATATAGAAAAAACTCGTTCTTCAATAAAAAAGTGAAAGAAAGTTTCATAATGAAATAATTAAAAAATAACAATGGTTATGCACTGTGTATAATGCTCTTAAAAGAATGGTGAAAATGTTACTCTGAGTCACATCATAGACAAAGATTTTCTCTAACCAAGAAATAAAAAAGTAAAAGAAATTATTTTCAGTGAACAAAAAGAATGATAGCATAAATACTACAAATTAGCTTTTATCATAAATTTTAATTGAAACAACAGATAATTTTGAGAATTATTTGAAATAGAGATTCTCTCCATATATATTATTTCTCATACAAGAGATACTATGCAGTATTTAAGCTTGTGTATCTGACTTACTTCACTTAATATTATGTTCTCAAATTACATCCATTTGTCTACAAATGACTCAAGGTTATCTTTGCTTATGGCAGAGTAGGATGACTTCTCTCTTACCAATTCCAACATTCTAGCCCTTCAGCAAACACTATTGACTTCTACTCCTAACTTTTTTGAAAGATGTCCGTTTTCATCATTCCCAATACCATCAGAATCCTACTGTGAGTCACAGAACCCGACACTTAAATACATCCCACAGTAGTTTCTTTTTACTATAATCTACCAAAGTGATGCCTCTAGAATTGAAATCTTTCCATGTTATCCTTGAGTTTTAAATCTTTAAACAGTTCTGTAACAAGCTCAAGATAAAATAAAAAACATCCTTGTTTAGTTTAGCATGAAATCCATATTCTATCTACTCACCTTTCTAACTTAAGTCCTCACCCTTCAACTTTCCCCAAATGTTATTTGCTTACTCTAGCATGTTTTCAGCAAGAAACCCTTTAGGTTGGCTTCACTGAAATGTTCCCTTACTTCTCATGGTTTCTGTCATTTTGTATTCTGCATACTCTTACTCTCCTCCTTGGTTTAACATTTTCCCTTTTCTACTGAGACCTCAGTTTGTCTTTCTCTGCAGCAAAATGCCATTATAGTGAGCTATCATTATGATCCTGAATATAGTTTGCCTTATCTTACATTAACATGTGTCTTTGAGTCATATTTTTATACATGAAATAAAGTTTAAAAGTATGATTTTGTTGTGTTAATATACCCAGAAGTATAATTTGGCTTGAAGTAAACTGGAGAACCTTATCAAAACCTCACCTTGTCTATAATTATATGAATCCTAGTGAATATCTTTATTATTTTATTTTTTTAATATATTCAGTAAGGGTCTACAGGATCTCACTACACAGATCAGACTTGTAGTGATCCTTCCTGTTTTCAGCCATTCAAGAACTGGGATTACAGGAATGTGCCACCACACCCAGTCTCAATCACTATCTCAGTGCACCCCTGAAGCAGGGCTGGCATGGCAGGCGGGGGTTCAAATCTCTGGCTCCTGTGTCTACCTAAGCAGGCACTTTAATCCAATGAGCTATCTGGCTGGCCCCCTAGTGAATATCTTTAAAGGAAACCCACTGTAAATTAAAATTGAGAATATAACTTTCATTGGTATGCATTATTTAGTTTGTGCATTTAGCAACATAATTTTTTTAGCTATCAGTATTAGAAATTATAGTATTTTTCAACTAAACTCCATCAAGTGGAATATGAAATCGAAATCAGGCATTTTCCAGGAGACATCAATGAAATATATTTTCTTGCCCTCTACTACTTCCTTTTCTGATCTTCATTCTGAGAAATTAAATCCATGGAGAAAAAGCTTAGTACTGTGAATGGAAGAGCCATACCCTATTTCTGAATCATTCATTTTCAATATTTCCACATGGAAGAAAGAAATGCCTTATTCAAGGTACTGTGTTTTAAAATATTTTAGAGAAGCACTGTCTATATATTAAATAGAATACTATAATGAAAATAAACCAAAGACATGTTATGAAGTAACATGGAAATATTACCTTGTAAATCTGAAGGAATATATCTGTCCATGCCCGTTTACTCCAGGCTTCAAATTTGTTCATATCAATAATAAAAGGACATTTTCCCTTAGGTATAGATGAACCCATATATGCAGTATTATTGGAGGACTTTAAAAAATAAAAAGGTTACAACATAAATTCAACTTCAAAGAAAATGTAATTATAAAATTTAAAGTATTTAGCATATGATTTTTTAAATACAAAATATGTGCATGTGCATGCCCTTTTTAGCTATTCATTAAGAGCTGCAATTTAAAAAAAAGAGTTTTAATTCAAAAAAAAAGGAAAGAAAAGGGGGGTTTCTTTAACACATAAGGCACTGGGTTGCTCTGTATGCAGAATCCACATCAAGAGCCGTGCTTTTTTGTGTGCCAATAGTAGAAATCATTGCTGCAGGAATTTTTCTGGAGCATACAATCTTATTTAGGTTATGGATTTATTTATTCAGTACATCTCTTAGATCCCTCAGTAGTAGAAGTGATGTTACAAGATGCAGACCTCTACTGAGCCTTGAGACCTGATAAAAACACTCTTTTTGAATTAGGACAAAGGAATTCATCATTATGCCAAACACAGACAACTGGCTCTCCTCATGTCATGTAGTAAGCACAGGGAGAGCAACACAGCTAAGGAGTATTTACCTCAAGGACTTCAAGATCTTCTAAAAAATTTCCCTTTAAAAAACTTTTCAGGGGCCAACCCTCTTGGGCCCCCCTCTTGTCCCACTCTAGGAGAGGAGCTTTCTTTCCCCCAATAAATATACTCTGCTCATAAAAAAGAAAAACTTTTCAAAAATGAAATCCCTACCTTAAGAAACTTACATATTTCTTGCTTAATTTCTCTCTATTTTCTCTTAAGGAGAGAAACTGGCAGGCGGTAGAATTGCCACCTGGAATTCATTCTTTTGAATATATATATTCCATAATTTCACTTTAAGGACAAAATTAACATAAGCCTACATCATTATTCATTTGTTAATTTTCCTTAAGTAGCAATTGTTACATATTTTAGGAAAGTTATGTAATTATTTTTGCCTTGGGATCTTATGTACACAAGAAGAAAATATAGACTTTTCAAAGATTACACCTTTAGTATATTTCACATGCAAAATATAAGGGCTCTATGATGAAAGTTTCTGAGAAAGACCAAATATGACTAAATTCAATAATAACTGTATAGATTATTCCTACAAATTATTTTCTCTTACTGAAATTTCAAGCCATTTCTTATAATCCCGTAGTTCAAGCAGAAATTCTGGCATTATATGAGAAATACATCCTCCTTTAGTACTAAAATTGAAAGAGAAAAGACCAAGTTATAAAGCTATAATACACAAGCACTCTGACATTTAGTGAAATTAATAATGCTATTCCTTTCATATTTGTTGGATCTTAATTTGCAAGTTTAAAATTTATATAATTAGTTTTAAAATCCCCTAATAATTAAATATGCACATGTTTCCTTTAGAGAACTAGATGATACTGAACTTACTAAGTGCCTAAACCATACTTATCCACCTTTTTATTTATTTCTTTATTCACTTCTTATTTTTTCCATATTTAGGACAGGGTCTACAGAGTCTACAGGGTCTCAATACGTAGATCAGACTCGTAGCCATTCTCCTGTTTTCAGCTTCCCAAGTGCTAGGATTACAGACACATGCCACCACGCCCAGTCTCAATAGTCACCTAAGGGCGCCCCTAGGGCGCAGGCCTGGGGATCGAATTGCAGCTGCTGTGTTCTGCCTAAGCAGGTGCTTTAGTCCACTGAGTTATCGGACCAGCCCCTTCGCTACCTTTGTATGTAACTTTTTTTTTTTTTCATATTTTAGGGAATGGGTCCTCAGTATGTTGAGGGTCTCAGTATGTAGATAGGACTCGTAGTGATCTACCTGTTTACAGCCTCCCAAGACCTGGGATTATAGGCACATGCCACCAGGCCCAGTCTCAATTGCCTTTTCAGCGAGCCCCCGGGCATGGCAGGCCCGGACATTGAACCGCAGCCCCTGTGCCTGGTTGCAGGCACTTTAATCCACTGAGTTATTTGGCTGGCCCTCTGTAACTAAATAAACAGAACTATGCCTTGGTCTTTCTAGTCAATGCAGTAAACCTTTAATTGATGTTATAACATTACAAAATTGAGAAAAATCTAAGAGTTTGAATATAACAATGCATCTAATAACTAATTAGTCATCTAATATTTACTGAATGCTTATCACTACACATGCCTAAAAGTGAAAAAAAAAAACTCCAATATGAAGCAATCTAAAAGATTCTTTTTTACAAAAGAATTATCCAAAAGCACTGAAACTTTTTATTATGTAAATTTATGGTAGTATACACAAAGCAGTCCAAATCTATTTATATTATGCAATATATGTTTTGCATATATTCATATGTATATAATTATCCACGCTTAAAATATGTATTGTTTCATTATTAAATTTTTGAATTATTCAAATTCATCATATTAATATTAATCACTACAAAAAGCATTATGCAGAAATCTAGTACTATTTTGTGCCAACTGTTTCCAAATGAAGATTTATTTAGATGTTAAGTATAACTAATTTAGTGAAGACACTAATTTAGTGAAGACTAATTTAGTTAAGTATAACTAATTTAGTGAAGACTAATTTAGCGCAATTCACCAATACATCAGTTAACAGAAAAGAATTCTATATGTTGTGTTCAACTCAGTAGGCACTTACAGTAGTTCACATTTGTAATTACTAAGAGATGAGGAAAAGGAAAGGCATGACTCAGACCCTGAAGATAGGAGAGGTGAATTACCCAGTGAAATGAAGAAGGAAACTTTTGTAGGAGTGGAAATCATAGGCATAGTTCCAGAGCTGTTAAGTTTGATGTGGTCCTGGGCCAGTCTAAGCAACTGGAAAGATCTTGCCTAAGTACAAACATTATCTTATCTTCTGTCATTATATTTGAATCACTTTAATATTACATAGAATTTATTTTGATATAATGGTACTCTTCAGCAAGAATAATCAATCTAAATCTTACATAAGAATGCAGTAAGATGATATCCATATAAAGCTGAGATTCTATAAAGTGAATCAAAGAAAACACAAACATATGAAGAAATTGAAACACGCTCTTGTAACCAAAGCGAAGACAGGATTTCAGATGGGAGTGATCATTTCTATCAAATTCAAAAGAAACCCTAAAGAACACTATAAAACAGTAATTAAAATAAGAGTCTCTGAGTCTAAGCACTGGAGTATTTATAGTGTGCAGCTGAGTAAACCTGGGAAAAAGTTGACGATAAAAAAATACTTTTTCATTTTAAATGTTGATGCTGCTTTCAGTCCATAATACAGTATTAACATTTATGTCTTCAATAGATCTTGTGAACAATCAGTACTTTTACAGAAAACTATCTTTGGCAATTGATTTGATTAAACTATTTACTTTTCTTTTTTTGCGAGGGGTGGGGGGTGTAGTGGGAATTGAACTCAGGACCCTGCACTTGCCAGGCAAGTACTTATTCTACTGAGCTATCTCCCTGGGCCCCAAACTGTTTATTTTTCATAGTTGAATATTTAGTAAATAGTTGAAATATATAGTAAATAGTTCAAAAATAGGTAAAAAAAAAAAAAAAAAGAGACAAGAAAAAAACATCATAGGACTGTCCTGCTACAAAGTTGTATATGGTTAGATTTCTAAATTTCTGTTTAAACATGTGTAACTGTTTATTTCTATTTTTTATCTTTTATTATTTTCACATTCTACAGGGATTTTAAGTTTAGCATATCAACGATTGATGGAAAATACCTGTTCTGTCTTTTGTCTAAGCATTTGATATTCAGAAGGCTAGTGATGTTAAGCAGATACAATGATTTATTGCATCTTCAAAAAAATTTTAAATTTAATTAGTATTCAAAAATGAAATTCTCACTTATGCATATTGTGTGCAGTTCATTTGTACAACAGCTCTAATTTACCCTGTCATCAAATTTCAGTGGGGAAACTAATAGTATTTATGACTATTTTAAATTTAATATATCTATTTCCATAATGAAACAAATGCACATATCTTGTAGTAATGATCTAGTTTTATTGACCATGGTGCCACTTTCTAAATGTTAAATTATTTTATCATACTCAACATATCTTGATTTGTGTGTATTTGCTGATAGAGAGCAAATAAGGTTGAATGAATTGGCTTTAATGTCAAAATCAATCTTCCATTTTTTTTATTGTCTATCATAAAATGTCAAAATAGAAACAATTCATGTGAATGTCAACACTACTGGGAGCTATGTCAATACAAATGCTACAGACATAATACAACAGTTATAAGTACTAAAGAATTTAATAATACTCTCATGAAATTTTTTTAACTTCCATAATGTATAAAATAAGAATTTATGTAAGTATTCCAATTCTTTGGGTTCTAGTTAATATTACACTATATTTTAAGCATATAAATAACCTCTGAAATAAATTTATCTGAATTTCAATCTCATTGAGTTACTTGGTTTACATTAAATCAATCTTTAAGGATCAAAAAAGCCTGAATGATACCTATTTAGAATATCAATCCCTGGTGCCCATTTTTAGGGAAGTATGTGGCTATATTTGTTTCCTCTTTTGTCTTGATGTCTGCCCCGTACCTGGGAAGTAAAAAATGAAAAGAAAATTCACATACCTTCTGTTTTGTTTTGTTTTGTTTTGTTTTGTTTTTTGCGGAACCAGGGATTGAACTCAGGCCCTTGCGCTTGCCAGGGAAGCGCCTATTCCACTGAGCCATCTCCCCGGCCCCCAAACCTTCTGTTTTGAACTTAAAATTTTCAGTAAAGTTCTGATTCTATTTAATAAACAAAAGGACATAATTGATAAATACTGATACTCTATTTTTAATTGTTTTTCTGTATGCCTGATCTTTTTTTTATGAGCAGAATATATTTATCTGGGAAAAGAAAGCTTCTGTCCTAGAGAGGGACAGGATGGGGGCCCCCAAACAGGTGGTCCCTGGGAAGCTGTCTCTTCCAGGGACTTTAAAAGAGGAAAACCATGCAGTGAGGCAGGTCTAAGATGGTGGAGAACATGGGAACTCTTTTAGGTGGGCATAAGGTGGGATGATACTATGGTCAACCAATGAGATTACAAGCACCATCGCTCAAGTAAAATTGATTAATTTTACCAGTATCAAAATGGGGAAGCCAATCACAGAGCAAGGGGGCATGAGTACTGGAGAGTGTCTCTTCCTGTTGGGGGTTACATTACTGATTCATTCAGGCTCTTTCAAGATGATGGATACCTATTTAGAACATCAATACCTGGTGCCCATTGCTAGGGAGGTGTGTGGCTACATTTGTTTCCTCTTTTGTCTTGAGGTCTGCCCCATAGCAGGGAGTGTCTGTCTCAATCTTTGATCTTTTTAACAATGTCCACTCTCTATGTTTACACCATATTTGTCATCTGTCTATATGTCACTGATGCTTGAAATAGGAATGCTATGTCTTTTAGCCTCACTAAAAATGAATAGACCCCCCATCACTCATTCAGGCACATCCCAATTTTCAAATCTTTGTCATTCATATTGTAGCTTCAGGGCCAATCATCTGCCACTTTTCTGCCTTTTCAACTCTCCCACACTAATGTTTCATGGTATCAATCTCCATGACTGGTTGCCTGGGTTTTCAATTGGTCTCCATCAATGACTTAGAAAATCCCAGCAACATTCTAAGCCATAAGAAACTCTAGCCAGTTTGAACCATTACTATAATTAAGAGAGTCAAATAAATTAAAATGGCTTAATACTATGTCCAACGTTTAATATTTACTATTTCTAGGGTCTGAGAAATTCTGATTGCAGAAAAAACCTGAACATCAAATCTTTCATTAACATTGCTGCTCGAGGAGACTTCCTGTCCTACAAACCCATGCCTGCTAAGGCAGATAAATAAATATACTTAGCTAACTACCAGGCAGATTCCACAGACAAGGAAGTAAAAGAGAAAAGCACATTATTATATTTCAAAAGACATTAACCCTATTACATAAATAATTATCATTAACAAAATGTCAGGGGCCTGAGGATATAGCTCAGCAGGACAGTGCCCACCTGGCAAGCATGAGTTCATGAGTTTGATTCCACGTAGCACAAAGTAACTGTGGAGAGTGAGAGTGACAGCAAGAGTGATAGGGCAGTTAGGCATACTGCCCTATCACAGTATAGTAAGGTGCTATGTCAATGGTTAAGTAACAGGAAGGTTGGATGAAAGAACTTCCTAAAGGTATGGGGTATTTCGGTGAACAAAGAGAGGCCAAATAAGCAAAATATGTTCAGCAACACTCTCTTCTGAAGCTTAATGAGTGCTTGGTTTTCGTAGCCATTTGCAATTTAAGCTCTGCAGAGGAACACGATGAATTTTATGTACAGATCATATCAACCATGTTGGAACTTTTCATCTGCTGATTATTTTAATATTAAAAAATTTAGTTACAAAAATGAAACTATCAACAACATGAGATTATGCCAACACTATTTTAAGGAATAAAGCTTATTAGATTCATTCCTTTTTGTTGTGTGAAATTGTATGATATATATGACTTAGATGAGAATTTGCAAATTAAATTCATGGATCAGAACTATTTGTATTACCTAGTCACTTGCTATAAATGCAAATTAAATAATAAATATTTTAAGGGCCAGAAAAAAATGATTCAATAAGTACTCCTAATGATTTATATGCATAAAATTTTTGAGAATGATTCCTTTAGAGGATAAATCTAAATGTTCATGGAATGCTTATTCCTTACTAACGAGTGTATATTTTACTGTGTCACATACTACAGTGTGTATAACTATTTACTAAAAATATGAATGATTTCAAAAATTATCTATCATCTATTTATCTATATATCATCTATCCATCCATCCATGCACACACCCACTTAGCTATTGAAGTTGTAATCACATACTAGGTTTGTGTATTCATGCACTTACTTGAGAAAATCCAGAAGTGAACAATATTGAAAATGCAGCTGAATCACCCTTTCAGTGTCATCCGCAGGTAAAGACTGACTTGAACTAATTCCAAGTGGCAGTGCACCACTCAAGTGGAGCACTACATCATAAATGGTCTTATTATATTTAGTAAAATCATTCTGCCTGGAAAACTTCTCAGGTGATGAGGCTGAGTAAAACTGTATTTTTTGCACATCTCTATGGGAAGGAGATCAAGTTAAAATCAGCTTTGAAATATTAAATTGTGGAAAAAAGTTCAGTGACTAAATTCCTTTTAAATTCAACTAAAGAATTCCAAAATGCACTTCACTCATCCGCCATTTGTTATTCAAATTCAATTTTAAAATGTTCTCAGATTTTGAGGCTCTCATTTAACCATACATTGTTACTTTTTTTTTTAAAGCTATAAGCACTGGGTTGAGAACAGACTGCCTTTCCAAAGGAGAACAGAGATTGGCTCCTGGGTCCATCATCTACTTGTTGAGTAAATATGTCATGGTAGTTAAACTCACTGAGCTATAAATTTTGTATGATGTAAATTGGAGTTAATGTCGACAGTAGTTTACAAGTTAGAATTCAAACATTCAACATGTAAGTATATATAAAATAAAAGTATACACATTTTCTTCATATTTGTATTTTAATGCTGTAGAAGGATATAAGCTATATATTTGTTAAATAAGTAGGCATTCTCATCTGAATTATACATTTTACAGGTCTATTGTTCCCACATATCTCTTTATACTTTGAATAATAAACTGCCATCTCTACCCACATAAATAATTATCATTAACAAAATCTCAGGGGCCTGAGGATATAGCTCTGTAGGATAGTGCCTGCTTGGCAAACGTAAGTTCATGAGTTTGATTCCCGGTAGCACAAAATCCCGGTAGCACAAAATCCCGGTAGCACATCACCATGTTGTGATGCTGGTTAATATTTGAATGAAGTAAGAAATTCCATCATATTTGCTTGCTATTATAGTATTCATAAAATGTTTCTAAATATATGATAGTATATTGTCTAGTCATTTGTTTGCAATCACAATCACTATATCAGTAGCTTATCTTGAAAAATAAATAGTATTCAATGGGCCATTTCAAATAGTAATTCTCTTACTATGGCATAAAGACTTTACAGCATAATTCAGGAGAGAGTATACTGTATTAGGTAACAGATAGATTACCATTGATCAAAACTTAGCTTTCCTATTTATTGACTGACCCTGCAGGAGTTATCTCACTTTTGCTTCTTTATCTTCCTCAAAACTACTGGATATAACAGAGCAAGATTGTCCTGAAACTACCAACAAAGAGACACATATTTTGTGGAGATAATTAACACAATTAGAGACCAAAAAGAAAGTTTCTATTACAATATTTTAGGTCCACCAGCTGCAATAGATGTAAGACACATATTTTAACTTTCATATGTATTATATTCAAGATTGGTTACTTTATTGCTAAACTACAAATAAATTAAAAATTATGGAACAGAAACTTTAGAAATTAGAAATAAATGCAATGAATGAAATTGAGAAATTAATGAGAATTGAGTAACAAATTGAGTCAAGTAGAGAGATTTATCACACTAGAATGTACACCATAAGAAAATATTCATGCTGAGATATAGCAAGACTAAAGAATGTAAAATATAGACTCATGAGAAAAAGAGAGAAGCCAAAGAGAATGGAGCAGTTAGATGATTTAACAGTTTATTGGCTAAGGACTTCTCAAACCTGTCAACAAGAATCACTATGAATTTTAATAAAAATAATTATAAACATCTAGGCAAATCGTGACCCAGGAGATGGCTCAGTGGAATAAGTACTTCCCTGACAAAGGCCTGAGTTCAATCCCAGGTTCCTCAAAAAACAAACAAAAAAAAATCTAGGCAAATCATATTGAAGTTTATAAAATCCAAACACAAAGCAAATGAATTAAATTGACTCCAAAAGACAATAGTGTGTTGATTCAAATGTTTAAAGAATTTTTTTTTCTGTAATTAAGACAGAGTCTATGGAGTCTACAGGGTCTCACTACGTAGATTGAATTTGTAGTGATTCTCTAATTTTCAGCCTCCCAAGTGCTGGGATTGCAGGCACACACAACCACTCCTGGTCGCAATGGCAGTCTTAGTGTGCCCCGCGGGCAGAGCTGGCATGGCATACCAGGGATGGAACCCCAGCATGGCTGTGCTCTGCCTAAAAGCCGCTTTAGTCCACTGAGCTATCAGACCCGTCTCCTAAAGAGAATTTTTTATGAAAAAAAAAAAAAATCCATCGTACCAGGAAGACAGATGATATAGGAAAAATGCAGCAAAATGAACATTCTAATTAGTAAATGTATCAATATATGACTGCATATATACATATATATATATATATACATACATATATGCATAGATGTCTGTTCATATGATTCACTTTCTGGATGTAATTATAATACACAAAAATAATAGCACATGTCAGTAGAGAAGAAAATGTAATACAAGAGGCCCTTGCAACATCAATGAAAAATTAAACTTACCAATCATTATATGACTACAAGTTAAGAATGTATGCCACAATGTCACTTTTTGTAGAAAGAAAAGTTGTAAATACTGGTCAAGTAGAGAGTAAATAAAGAAATGAAAAAGTTATATTTTCCATTCAAGAAAAGGCCAAATAGAGAAATGGAACACAAAGTAGACAGGTAAAGGCCCTTAAAAATATTGCAGATTGAACAATTAATTAATAATAATTATATTTATAACAAGAATAAGTTCACATTAATGAAACATTGAAAAAATAACTACAAAGAAGGTTTCTAAACCGGGTAAGTTTTTTAAAAAAGAGACAGTAAAAAACATTTTAAAAATTCAGGTGTGGTGGCACATGCCTGTAATCCTAGAAGTCAATAACTCCAGCAAGAGAATCACTATGAGTTTGAGGTCAGTCTCTGCTACATAAGGTTGCTCAAGGCCAGCACTATATAGTGCACTATATAGTGAAACACTAACCCAAAACAAACAAACAAAAAATCATAGGAAACAAAATGATCGACACAATAGAAATAAAAATATTACATAAATAATAACTAGGGGGTTGGCCAAATAGCTCAGTGAGTTAAAGCACCTACTTAAGCACAAGCAGACCCAGGGCCAGCTGAAAAGATGATTGAGACTGGGCATGGTGGCCTGCCACTATAATCTCAGCACATGGGAGGCTGTAAACAGGATTACTATGAATCCAGTCTACATAGTGAGACCCTGTAGGCCCTGTAGACTCTATTTTGTTTTATATATTAAATACAAAGCAAAACAAAACAAAAACCTAGAAGATAATACATCAATATTCATATGAGTAAGGTAGCACTTAGGTCACAAAGCATAAATTAATTTCATAGGCATAAAATTTTTCATAATACCAAAAAGATGTTAAAATTGTACATCTAAAGGTATTTATTAACAACCTTGAAATTGTAAAAAGTAAAATTAAAATACTAAACCATAGCTAAATATACAAATGTATGTACAGATTTCACCATAGTAATTGGTATCACTAATACTTGGTACACAATTTTAAAAATGAATTAAGTTCTTATTTCAAGAGGACAAAGAAGAAAACTTGGTTTAATATTACATGCAAAATAACCCTCAAAAAGATTAAAATACATAGTAATTGTAAAGCAGAATCCTTAAAAATTACTTGAAAAATAAAATTTAAATGTTAAGTACAATTTAATAGTAAAGTAGAGGAAATAAAAGAAAGCAATAAGAGATTACAATAAAAATCAAAAAGCTGAAAAGCATACAACATAATTGAGAGCGATATAAAGTATTAATCAAGTAGTTCCAGTGCACTTCTAATAGAAGATTAAGAAAGAGATCATAGCAAAAAAAAAAACAGGGAGGCATATAGTAGAAAAAGATGTAGAATAGTAATTAAATGATTAGTTTTCAATATGGATGGGCCTACAGAATGACAAATAAATTGAATAATGAAAAACAATCCTATGTTCAGAATTTAATTTCATAAATTGTAAAAATAGATTAACAAAAATGTATAGGAGACTGAAGGAATCAACATTTTACCCCCAAATATGTCATTAGATGTCGCATCATAAACATGATGATTTCAGATGACGGAGTAACACAGGTAATGTTGTGGAAGAGCTATAGGAGGTAAGGCACAGCAATGATGGCTGAGGAAATTAGCTGGACTTCTCAGTCACAATATTTCAGGACACTGCCCAATAATTCCTAGGAAAGTTCATGTGGTACTTCCTGGGGGCTCCCAAAAGATGTAGATGATATGTAAGGACACAGATGCCAGGAGAAACTGACATGGTGACATTTCATGATAGGCCACTCTGTCTCCCACACCAAGTTGTGCTTTTATTTTTGCTTCTTTTATCCTTTTCCTTCTTGCTGGCTCAAGTTCATTCTGTAAAAGTCAATTATTCCCTCACCTCTTTACCCTTCACATAAGACCTTTAGCACCACTTTTGTCTTGTCTCGATATTTTTTACTCTATCCAATAATGAACTGGAATACCTTTAATTAGGCAATTTTAACAGAACTGCCTGATAACAGAAAGCTTCAAACAGTGACAACATTATATGACTGTTGAAGTCTCTTGTGAGGTTAAATTAAATGACTCAGAAATTTCATCAAAACATACAGTATAGAGTAATTTTGTACCCTGGACAGCAGTAATTTTTATTCAACATTTTTTGATTGTGCGCAGATTTTCCTCCCAGGACTACATAGGCTTCATGGTCATGCAGTACCCAAAAATGTGTATTTTTTTTTTATTCATCAAAGTAGCACAACAAAGATTTTAAACTATGACAGATTTCAACTTTATGCACAGAAAAAGAAGGCTGACAATGTGTCTTTTGAGTGGGGTTCAAATATAGAAGATTTAATAGAAAATCATCACTTAAAGAGATTTTGAAAGGTGTGTATTATTTGGTCTCAAGATCCACCTTTGAGAAATTTTGTATTTAATATCTAGAACTGTACACTACCATTTGTGAGCAAGTGCATTCATCTTTGTTATGACAAACAAATAAGAAAAGAGCATAAGTAAATGACCTACAATAAATGTAAACTGAGAAGCTAATAATAGTGAGTATATATAACAATAGAACAAATTATCAATCAGTATTTAAATATTAAAGTAAAGAAAATAAAACATCAACACTGTAATTCCAAGCACTGCAAATATAAAAGAAATGAAGTTATTTAGAAGTAAAACTTCTGAGAGGTCACTAAAGTTTTGTAAAGAGAATAAGTTTATATTTAAAAATTATCCTACAATTAAATGTAAAAAATTAATTATGAGAAAAATCAGCATAATATGACTTAGGAAACAGAGAAGCATATAATTGGATCAATATTTTTACCAATATGAACAGAAGTAAAAGACTTATACTTAAAAATATATAATTACAATTATAAATAAGGAAGATACTATCAGTTCTTTCAGGGCAATTACAAAGGGAGACAAGGAATCACAAGTTTGAAATGCTTACCCAGTGATGTTTCTCAAAATGCAAAGGTATCATTAAGGGGTTAAAGAATTTAAACTCAAAGGATACAATATAGTCACTACAACAACCACCAAAGGAGTAAACTGAGAAATTATAATAGACTAATTTCTCTAAAAAAATTCCTGGAGATAACAATTTTATGATTAAACTTAGAAAATTTCACTAATTTTGAAGCATTAATTTTTCTTATATCATAGGCAAAGAAGTTGAAATTGTCTTACTAGTTTAGTAAACTAAAACACACACATATCAGAAAACTATTCATTTCCTTTCATATAACTTGTCCTGAAATAAAGGGAAGTCTTCTATCTGTAGTCTCTATGGCTTTGCATATGAGACAAAATTAAACCTCACATCAAAGCATTATAGAAATAAAAGATTGGTTTCAGATTCAGAAGCAACTTTTTTTCTCTAAATCAAGCATTTCAATAAAACAATATATTTTTAGGGAAATTTTTGAACATGTAAAATGATTTCCTCATACTTAGGTCTAAACTAGCTTCATAAAAGCAGAATCAAAAATTTGAACTATATTGCCCATGGTGCCCTCAGGATACTCCAATGTTGAGAAAGGAGACAGCAAAGGTCTAAGATCCCACTTCACGGGTAACAGCAGAATGAAGAAGGCCTAAATTCCTATTTTAAGGACAAAAATCATTTATCTGATACATCCCCTGCAGTTTACATGATCTAGACAAATTCATTAATAAAACAAGACTTGAAAGAAGGTAGGTAAGTATACTACCAAGAGCAAAATGCTTAAAAAAAAAGTAAGTCCTTTGTTTACTGTATTACCACCTGCTCTATAACTGACTATACTCTAGGCCTCATAATGATAGGTTTTTCATATTGCAATGTAGATTCCAAACTTTTTAAATTTAAATAATTTTTCTTGCTCATGATTTACACTTCAACAATTCACAGATTCAGAAACTGCGATCTAGACATTTTCAATGCTTGTCTAGTATTATGGGGTTTAGAAGAAATTTAAAAGTGCACTTAAACTAAAAAGATCCATATATTTGTATCTTTTTACTCTTCTCAATATTCATTTAATTAATTAGTTTAGAATAAGTGTTTTAACACCATTTTTTATTTAAAATCATCCCAAATATGTAATTATATTTTAGAATAAAGTGGTAGCAAGGAATTTAAAAAAATAAATGCAACTCTCACCTTCTGATAGACTCTGGAATGGAAAGTAAATGAGGTCCTTCAGACCAGCCAAAGAGACTGAACCATGTCTGAGCTGCACATACAACCTTCTGATAGAAGTTATATTCCATTGATCCTTCTTTAGGAAAATAGAATTGAGCAATCTTTTCATTTTCCAAAGTCCCATCATCCGCTTTACTTGGTTTTCTATTTCTATTCAGTTTCGAATGTTCAGGTAATTTTTCCATTCCTAGAATTAAAATCACATTTGTTTATAAAAAATTATTACCTGAGTATAGGGTAAAATATTGCCAGTTATTACTATTTATATATAAGCAAACTAAAATCTACTTTAAAAAATATTCCATGATCTCAATATTTGAGCCAAATTACTGTATTCTAAAATACACAATAAAATATGCTTATTTTTAGCTACTTAAATACATTTTAAAAATCATATATTTTACTGAGGAAAGCACTGCTATTTACTTTCTCCAACAATGGCATATGAAAATACTCCCCATAAGAAAAATGTCTTGACAATCTGGCTTCAGATTCAGAAACATTTTTTCTCTCCAATTCAGTAAAATTTACAATATTACACATATGCAAGTAAAGTAATACTTGAACATTTAATTCTAAGTAGTAGTAAATTTATTTATTTATATATGATCACCACATGCAAAGACAGGTAAGCTTGGATTTACCTAGATAATGAAATAACAAATGCCTAGTTCTACAGATTCTAAACTGTGCTCAGAGGGTATCTGTAATGTAGAAAATCCAGAAAGCATTTAACTTTAGGTTACTTTAATTAAATGTTACTGTCACATATATCGGGATGCACATAAGCCTCTATTCCTAAGTCTTTTTACAAAGCAACTTAGCAAATGTAATATTTGTCACACATTTCTGACCATAAAAATGTACTGTCGATAAGGGTTCTACGAACTAAGAAAACTTGTGCTGCAGATCATTAGAGAACACTACAGAAGCAGATGACCTACTTAAGACTAATAGCAAATTCATGTGTTTTTTTTTTTTTTTTGTCATGAATCTCTTTATTGAAGAAACTTAACTTTTAAATTAAAAGAAAAAAAAAGAATGCAACATGGACTGGTTTGGAGAAGTATAGTAGATATTTGTCACATACCAACATACAAGCTTTCTCTTTTTGATTGTGCGCTGTGTAAGTTAGCAGCAATAGGTGCTAGTTTTACTGAAGCAGGCATGAATAATGTAGAATCCGGGTTGGGAAGTAAAAAACTGCCTCGACTCTTCATAGTGCTTTGATTTTTATCTACAAATTACACATTGGACCACAATGATTACAAAAATTTAGGAATTCATAATCAACTTAACTCAAATTTCATATTTAAGTCTAACAATCCATTATATATCAAATAAGATCATGAATAAGAAAAAGTAAAGGATGATATGGTTTTCTAAATAAAATTTATTTCACCACACAATTGTTATAGTATATTAAAGTTATTATTACAAAATGAAGTGTTCAAAGTTACCATGATCAAGCATATGTAAAATATTTTAAACATTTCTTCTACACACGATGTTTGATATAAATCTAAGAAAATGGATGAAAACAAAAAAATAATTCCTCCTAGTTAACTGTCTTGTGTTCACTGACTGGTAATTAGTGAAGTGTATTTTGCACAGATGTTAATTTGTATTTCAAAAATAATTTTGGGGTAATAGATTTTGTAAAAGTGGAAATCTCACTAACATTAAAACAGTGATGGTTAAGAAAAGCCAATAGCTGTGAGCTAAATCCAGGCACAGAATGTATATTTAATTTATGCACTAAAAACATAGAGAAGTTTATGTATATATTCATTGTTTAATTTTGTTTGTCCTGTGCAGTTACAAAATCTTATTTAAAAATTTGGCAACAGTACTCTTGAGCAGATAAACTGTGTACATGTTATTCAAATGCTCCAGAGCATGTATTTTTATCCATAAGAAGTAACCCAAAGTCCTGAGGTCCTGAGTTTGTGGTGAGGGATTACTTTAAAGGCAACACTATTACATGAGTGAACCAGCACATGTGAAAATTCTATCACTCTTTTAAAGCAAAACCATTCAAACTTTTCTAGAGGACCTTTACCCACTAAGTATACACATGACCAGAATTCTATACTGCTATACTTCTTAGAAGTGAAATATAAAAATCCAAAAGTAGAACAATTTATACAGTTATTAATTTTTGATATGCTTAATATACTTAAAATTTTCACCTTTTAAGCCTGTCACCTCTTCCACAGCACAGTAGCTAAATATGTAGGTTTTGAAGTTCAAAAATTTGAACTGTATGCCCTGGTAAACCTGCTAAAACTTTCCATTAGTCATATTCTTAATCCATAAAATGAAATCTATAAGGATATCTAACTTAGATTTGTTGGAATGATTCAAGGTAATAGCAAAAGTAAAGCACTTAATAAAATTCTGTATACTTGTGAAACATTAAATGTATACACTTTTTCCTGGAAGGCAGTTATGGAAATATAAACAACAAGGGAATCATCATAGTCAAGTATAAGAGTAATCATAATGTAATTCTAATAATAATAATATACTCCAGGTAATGATAGTCAATGAGTATTCACAAAAGCTATTGAAATAGATAAAATCAATATTAGTATCCAGCTACTCTATTGTAATATGTATACTGTTTAATAAATGATAATAAATTTGATTATCTGAGAAATTAAAATAAAATTCTTTGACAATAGGGTTGAAACATAAAAGAGATTTTCCATACAGGTTCAGGCACTTGATTTATTGCTTTATATTTATATTTTTAATTGAGAATATTCAGAAGATTTTTTAATCTAGCAGTTAACTGGAAAGATTCCCACCCTGACTAACTATATATACTGATTCCTGTGAACTAAGGTACTGAACGGCAGATGGTAATTTGTAATAGTAGTTTCATGTTTGGAATGCCTGTCATTCTGGTATTCTGAATTTGGGCAGCTTGTCATGACATGCCA
>NW_004524889.1:791540-795248 GCF_000260255.1 Octodon degus | reverse complement strand
AATTAACCACTAAGAAGAATATATGCAGTGTGTTATTTGTTGAATCTGTACTTCCGATTTGATTTGAAACTGTCTCATTGCTATCTGTTTATCAATAAAACTTCGAAAAAAAAAGAAATTCTCAGTCAACTTGCTATATTAGAACACTGTATAAATGCAACACTATTATTTAGGGTTAATCAGAAAAATTCTTTTAAATTGATCATATATATTAAAATTTTGATATCTTTCTCTTCGTGTCACCAAATAAACTATTCCAGAAATTGTTTTAAAAGACTATTTTGATGCTTAGAATGTACTAGCACATGTATAATCTAATTATGAAATACATAGTTAGCTAAGACATGCTTTACTAGTACTATTTCAACATTCAGACAACCCATTATACAATATTCAATAAATACCCATCATACACTAGGCACTACAAGAGACACTGTAGACACAAATTTGAAAAGGATAGAAATGATTCCTACTTTAACAGACCTTAAAGATATCAATAAATAGAAAGGAATATAGACAAGGATGTTAACTTTAAATGTGGTAAAGGCCATGACAGGGGAACTGCACAGATTCTAAAGCTATACCAAGATAAGCAAATGATTTCCATATGTAAGTATGGCTCTTCTTAGGTGTTTTAAAATATTTCGTTTGGAAGGGGGAATGATCCAGTCATGAGCAAGATCACCAATATGGTTCTATTTTTAGCAATAAGGTTCTTGTTGCTAGAATAATTCAATTTAATGTGGCTTCAAAATAGAAAGATGTCCAGAAATAAGAATGCCGCCACTGGCAAGGAACATCCCAAATGGAGGTCTATATGCTTTATCCTATGAGCAATGGTATGCCATAAAACACTTGATGCCTAGAAACTATAATATTTAATTTCCAGTTTATAAGTATCCTGGGCTAGAGTTTGAAGAATGGTATGTTACAAGGGTGAATATTAGAGAAGGCAAAAGAACAGTTTAGGAACCTCCCTGTGAGACCAAGAAGATATGACAGCTTGAATTCGTGTAGTAACAGGAGAGAGAGAAATAAATGAAAAAGATATGAGAGGTATTTTGAAGGCAAAGTGAAGGGAATTGGTGTCCTGTATGTGAAGTATGAAAAAAAGATATCATCAAGGACAACAGTCAGATTTCTGGATAGGTCACTTGATAGATAATAGGTACATCCTCTGGAGAGATGGGGCATACAGAAACATGAAAGAATTTCACACAGAATGGTTTAGTTTGGATGACACTGCTATCAGGTTCATGTTGCTTTCAAGGTGTGGATATCAATTCAGTGAAAGATGTCCACAGTTGTCTAATTATGAATTCTTGAACCTCTGGGAGGAATGTGGGTTAAACAAATAGTCCAAGGGGCTGGGAGACGGCTCAGTGGAATAAGCACTTTTCTGGCAAGTGCAAGGGCCTGAGTTCAATCCCTGGTTCCTCCAAAAAAAAATTGTCCATTAATTGCAACTGAATTCATGAAAAGTACAATGGAACAGGGGTGAAACTCCAGATGAAGCAAGATTATGAAAGGAGGAGGATAAATTCAGGAAAGATGCTTAGCAGTAATAGTCACAGAATTTAGAGAAGACTCACCTGTATATGGTATATGGAGGCACTAAGAGAGTTCAAACAGATGGAGGGGGTCATCAACAATTTCAGCAGTTCCCAGTAGCCAAATCTTAAAGAGAGCTGAGATATACTTTACTCCATCTCTTTGGGATGTGATTTATAAGATGGTAAGTTTGGGGAAAAGAAATAAGAACATATTGCATGTTTTTCTCTTTTCTTTATTTGAAATTCTGTTAAGATGACATAGTTTCCTTTCTTTTTCCTGCTGTCTTCTGGAAAACTCAATGAAAGCTAAGGAGGTAAAAATTTCTGAGCAAAGATATGCAAGGTTATCTGCCGTGGTCTTGTCTCTAGGTTATATAATTTAGAGAAATCAATGACCTAAAGTAGGAGAGGGTACTGAATCCTGGTTTAGCAAATGGAGTAAAAGAAGAAATGATGAGTTTGAATACATGCTAGTGTTTGGAACGTCAGAGTGTTATTGCAAGATTTTTCCTATTTCTTCTTGAATTTAAACAAAAAGCCATCATTCCTTGAGATTAAGAGAGAACAGATTTGAATAGGTTTCATAAGAGTGATAAATATTTGAAAATACAAAGAATATTATAAGAAAACTTATTGAAACCAATAAAAGTCTCTAAATCAGCACTGAAATTTAGGATTTGACAATTCATATAGATGAAACTTTTCCCCTCCTTTACCCTCTCACTTCTTTACATCTTACTCCATCAGTATTCCTCCCTTGTGTTCTGCATCTCTAGTTTGCCTTCCTCACTGGGTTTCTACTTTTCTTGCTTCTTTCTTCTATCTCTTGCCTGTCTTTCTATGTTAATCTATCATTATTATTTTGATTTTGCCTTCTTTCAGGGCTAGAGATAGATTTGAAGAGTTTGTACAAGCTATGCAAGGGCATTATCACTGAAATATATCTCTAGGCATACTTCATTAGTTTTTAATTGACAGATAACTTTGTATGTTTTATTAAGTATGGAATATTGCTTTAAATTTTACATATGTTGTAGAATCATTAAAGCCATCTAACTAACATATATATCAATATATAAATGAATCTAATTAACATAACTATCAATTTTGTGGTGACAGCATATAAAATTGACTCATATAATTGTGGTCTACTCACAATAGATTTCTAGAAATAAGAATTCCCATCTGTAATTACATATCCTTTGATCTGAGTTTCTTGCACAACTTAATCTGTCTCCATCTCTAGTTGGTTTATCAGTTATTTTCTGCCCCATCTTAATTCATCTTGTATCCCATTAACTACTCCCTTTCTGAAGCGCTGATACTGAAAAACTATAGAAGATACCTAATATAAGAACAAAGGATTCAGGCAATTCAGGCAATTCAGGCATACAACCCTGTACTACCTTCACCTCCTGAGTTGTATCTTCCATTATACTGCTTTGTTTTTGCCATATTGTCATTTGCCCAAATAATCCTTTTCAAAAACATCACTTATCAGACTCTAAAAAAATGGGATCTCTTTTGTACAGCCATTACAGATGCCTGAACATCAGCAAAATCACCACAATCCCAACATTTCCACTAACCCAGAGCTCTTAATTTAATCTTCTTCATGATAATTTATTGCCTTTTCCTAGATATCAACTTTAGGAATTAAGACATATGTGTAAATGTAAGAATTATATAATTCTTTATGCCTATTTTTAAAATATATTTTAATTTTTTAAATGCTTTTTCATCATATTCTGTAGGGACTTAAAGTTCAAGATATTAATACTTGATGAAAAATACCTGTTCCATGTTACGCCTAAGATGTTTCACATTCAGACAGATAGTGAGGTTAAGCTTAACAGCCTAAGTTGAATGGTAATAACAATAAACTTCTCTTCTGGAGGGTTAACAACCTAAGTTTGCAGACCAACATTAGAGAAAAAGGAAGGCCTCAAGGAAAGCCAACATTTTGGCCCTAGCCTTCCAAGGTCAATTAAAACTCAGGACATATGAGAAATTGTACTGTAACGTCATATAACTCAGTAGTGTCCCAAATTTTCTGATCAAGGAGGTTATGGGCCAAAGAGGAAAGTGATCAATGATGTAGAGTGTGCCTAAGGAGAGTCACATGGAGAGAAAACATTCTCTCAGGCTTTCACAA
>NW_004524889.1:789937-790542 GCF_000260255.1 Octodon degus | reverse complement strand
CTTATTCTACTCAGCTTTCTTCCTGGCCTGTATATTAAATTATAATTAGGAGCAAAGCATGCTGTTGTGTTATTAAATAATAGGGAAAATTGAGAGAATGATATTGCACTATATATTTCAAAATGGTAGAAATAAGGATTTTCAATACATTCACCATGAACAAGTGGTAAGTTTGAGATACACATGATTACCCTTATTTTAACATTGTATAGTTCAAAATGGATGAAAATACATCATAGTATTCTATAAATATGAACAATCTGGTTTATATAAGTTCAAAATGAAATTAATAAAAGATATTAAACACACTATTAAAAGTCACTGTTTATAGATATTAGTCTTAGACTGCAATCACCTATACAATAACACTTAAAGAGAAATCTGACACATATAACTTACCATCTTTTAAGATAATATTTTGCTTATTGTGATATGCTGCCAAATATGGATAAACAGTAAGAATGCAGTTTTCAGCTGTTGCAATAACTGGGAGGGAAAAGCTAAAAGCAAAAATATGCATTTGAATACAATAAAAATTTCAGACAATAAATACAATATTTTAAATATCCCAAGTGACTGAAATGATCTCATATCATAATTCTATA
>NW_004524889.1:778741-789047 GCF_000260255.1 Octodon degus | reverse complement strand
GTAAGAGAAACACTGAGATATTTAAATGTGTGTCTGATTTATTTCACTTAAAACTATGGTTTCAGTGTACATCCATTTACCTAGAAATGTCTCAAGGCCTTCCTTCTTTACAGCTATGTAGTACTCAAGTGTATGTGAATACTACATTTTCTTTAACCTGTCAACTGTTAATGGGCATCTGAAGTATTTGCAAAATTTAACTAATAAAAGTTATTCTTCTGTAAACATACCATCACTGTGGTATGGTGCTTTAAAACAAGTTTTTATTGTTCTGTTTTTGCTTTTCTTATACTAGTTTGCTAAAGATTGTAACATTGATTTTATAAGTTCTTTTTTATTTATTTATTTGTTTATTTACTTATTCATTTATTTTTTGCAGTACCAGGGATTGAACTCAGGACCTTGTGCTTGTCATACAAGCACTTATTCCACTGAGCTATCTCCCTGGCCCTGATTTTAGTTCTTTAGAGTAAAGCTAAGTGAATGAGTAAAAACATCTCCAAAATTTGTGAATAATAATATATATTATGTAACTATATTTTTGTTAAGTAATACATAATATATATTATACAATGTAGAAATATTCATTCTATTCATTGAGATAATTAAAATACATTAAAAGAAAAATGAGCTAGAAATTGATAATACTATGTATCTTAAGAAATTATTTCTTGAAAAACAATATTTGATACCTCACTAAGGAACGATAGTAATGTTTATGTAGTCTCTATATCAATACATATAAACATAAACCATTAGAGGTAAATGAATTTATATATTTAAAAATATTACAATGAAATAATATGAAAAAATACTCTGACATTATGAGTTTCTGTTCTATTCTGGGTTTTAAATATCAACCTGAATAGCACACATGAATGATTTAAAATGATTCAACTAGGCAAAAATCAGGAAGCACATCCTTGACAGTATTAAGGCTGATGATATAATGTGGATTTGATGAAATTTATAATAATGGTGTAACAATGTTCCATGCCATCCGTGACACTGATTTTAATTATTTGTTTGTGGTAGTGTCCAGTAGCTATCCGATGTCTTAATTATTTTCATATCAGAATTTCAAAAATACAACAAAATACAATTTAGATAACACAAGTTCTGCTCCCCTGTCTCTTTCAGTGATGGAGAGTTAATACAAGGATACAAGTTTTTCACATTGAGCAACATTGCCTGACTGTTTATGTAAAGTTTGAGATAGTATGTAGCTATGTACGTAAATTGCCCAGGCTTAGCTCAAGATTCCAATCCTCCTGCCTCAGTCCTCCACAGTGGGAGGTTTACAAAAGTGTGCCTCCGTAAAATCTATTAAAGATGTGTAATGAAGTATTGTTTCTAAAACATATTCACCGAATTATAAAATTTAATTACTGCTATTTAATATTAGTATAATATCATCATCCGTAAATCAAAACTCTAACCCATTAAGTCACCCCTTCCCTAGCCAAGGTAAATTACTAATATATTTTGTCTGTATGAATATGCTTACTTTAGAAATGGCCCTATCAGAATTTTTTTTTTGCATTTGTCACAGGGTCTAAAGGGTGTACAGAGTCTCTATGTACATCGGACTCATAGTGATCCTCCTGTTTTCAGCCTCACAAGTGCTGGGATTACAGGCACGCACCACCATGCCCAGTCTCAATCACAGTCTCAGTGTGCCCCAGGGGCAGGGCTGGTAAGGCATGCTGGGGATCAAACCCCTATCTCTGCACTCTGCCTAAGCAGCCACTTTAGTCTTCTGAGCTATCAGACTGGCCCTTTATTGGAAATTTTTTAAAAAATCATTGTATAATAATTTTAGACTGTGTGAACTTTGATCTTCATAGTAACATCATATTTTGATATTGAAAGCATGCTGACTATGTGTAATTTATGTATGATGTGAAAAGTCTCATTATTCACCTCCCTGAATATCGTCTGGGAATATTTAATATTCTAATCATATAGTTATAATTATCCCTCTACCATTAAGGACACGAATCTTATGCCCTAAATTTTTAGGGATAATGTGTTGAAACTTACATTATATCTAAAAATAAATGAACTCTTAGTTATAATGTTTTATCACATTCTAATATCATAAATAATATAGTGAAGTCCATTCTAAACATATCTAGTATCATAAGAAATATTATTGTTTGTATGTATCATATTTACTAGCTTCTACTCCTATCTATAGTCTTTATAGGCAGATATTTCACTCTAAACACAGTTCTATCAAATATGGTTTTGATTGCCAGACATTAAGGCAAAGCAAGTAAGGGAAAGCCTCCACATTTATAGAAATATGTCATTATAGCCTCAACACAGTTGTTTATTCAAACTTGCTTCAATATCAGTAGAAAAGAAAACATGATTTTAAAACTAAAACTGGCTATAAATGAATTATTTATTTATTTATCCATTTATCCATTTATTTATTTATTTACTTATTTAGGTAGAGCCAGGGATTGAACTCAGGCTCTTGTACTTGCCAGGGAAGCACTTATTCCACTGAGTCATCTTCTTGGCCCCAGAATGAATAATTTAAAAGGTTACTGTTAATGATGTCTGTGATTAAATGATACATAGATTTCTATTTCATAGGTATGAAAAGCATTGTTTGAATTATTATTATGAACATATGCTCATTTTAGTTATTTAAATTCTTGATTTCCTATGCATAAACCAAATATCGAAATGAAATACTGTATTCTGTTTTTAAGGGGAAAAACCCCCATTCTAAACTCAAAGTTTAACTAACCTAGAATCAACCTCTCAGAGGTTCAAAAACTTATTTATCCTCTTTAGTGAATTCCTCACAGGTGACCTGACTAGTTTTCCAGTATCAATGCAATATCACTGCATTTCTAATTAATGACACAAAGCTGCATGGTTGAAAGGCACAAAATCTCTGCTATACTATCTGGAAGAAACTGATTACAAGAAAGAAACTCCACAAATTTCTTGCAGCTGCTACCTTCTATAGAATTTCAATTCTTGAGTTCAAAAAATAAAATGATGTTTACACAGACTGTCAGCTCCTGGGAGCTTCTAGTGGCCTATCTGTGAAAATACTTAAATTTGTTCATTGTAGTCTGCCTCCTACTTTTGCCTCTGCACTCCAACAGTCATTGTCTTTCTGATAAAAAAACAAACAAACCTGGCAATCTCACCTTAGGCCAAGGCCTAACTGTCCAGATGGCACATGCTGTTCTTGACGTCATGAATAAATGAGGACCACTTAATCCTGCCAAGAATGTGTCTACCAAGCTGGCTCCAATAGAACAGGTCTGCCTATCACTGACTGAAGAACTGTTCTTGAGCCAGTCAACCCTAAAAATGAACTCCCTGACAGATGCTGAGTACACCTTGTTTATGGATGGAAGTAGCTCTGCTAGCAATGGAGTCCGATAAAGTCAAGTTGAGTGCTCAGCTGTGCCTATTTGGGCTTGCCTGAGGCCTTTGCTACCTGAGCTGACAGGGCAATAAGTGTTTGTAGGGTCCTTCTGTGAAAAATCATCCCTAAATATGGCTTCTCCTTGACCATTGGAAGTGGTAACAGACCTGCATTTGTAGCAGAGGTAACTCAAAACCAGAATAAAATAACAAAATTAAATAGAGCAAACAGGCCAAAAACCTCTAAATTTTTTTTTTCTTTTAAAACAGCTGTCACCAGGCCCTTCAAAATATGGCTAAATGACCAGCTTTACCTGTAGACAGCTCATGTTTATAACCCACATGCATATGAATACCTCTGCAAGTTTCAGAAATCCAGTCTTAGTTACATCACACTAGCATTAGGAGTCCACCTAGAAAATTGCTGGAGTGTTTACCAGGACAGTTTCTCTGAGGTTCACTCTGAAGAGACAATACATACAAAACCCTGCTCTGGTCACACCAGGTGCTGACCAGTCTATACCTACTGCTCCTGAGTTTTGGACTTTTTCAGGCTGCTTACCACATTCCTTGCTTCCTCGCTCCACTGCTGTGATTTTTGCCTTAAACTTTATGGATGGTTGCCCCAAGAGAATAGAACAATGAACCAAACACTTAGCCAAGATTTGATGATCATCCAGGGTACGTTGGACACTTTCCTAGGTCAGTTAAATAACTCACTACTTTGCCAGAATAACAGTAAATTGTGGCCACTAAAGTGGAAATAGGTGTTTTCCTAAAAGTAACTTAGGGAGAAACTGTAATAAGGGAAGCAAATTACAAAAGCCCTGTAGGAATACTTGTATTCTTGGAGACCTTAGCTAGGGACCCATCTTAGGACCACTGAGAGTTTATTGTACTGCTTCTAGTTGGGCATTATATAGTTAATTGGCTTATTCTGTTCATCTCAAAATATCTCAACAAAGATTTGCAAGAGAACTAAGAGAGGGGAGACAAAGGAGGAAATGCCTCCCCCACAGCCAGTCTGATAGTGGACCCAGTAGTGTTCCTATTACTTATCTCTCTAAGAAATTCTCAGTCACTGTCATACTCAGCTGGTCATTATGATGCATATTATAAGAACCAATCAATAACAGCCAAATACTTTGCTTGTGTACTTCCTGCTTATTTATCCCATATAAGTGCGAACCTACCAGAGATCAGGGTTTGGTATTTTAGACATGATCCTGATCAGCCCAATTGATGTAAAATAAATCTGCCTCTAAATCCTGAGTGTCTTTTTAGTATTTGTTTTCTCTTTTGCAGCATCATTTTTGTTATTTCTTTCTTTATCTGTGTACTTATATTTTCTATGATTTCACTGAATACCCCCTTGACTTGTGTTCTAATTGCCTTTGTTACCTTTTAAATAATTTGTGCCTCTTACTTTTTATGTTCTGGCCCTTCATGCCCCCTGGACTGGCTTTTATGAAATTCAGAAATTGGGGAGACATTTATTTGCCTTCTCTCTTCATGTTTCTGCTGGGGTTTTTCTTTCTTTTGTTGGTTGTTTGTTGCTTAGGTTTGTGGATGTTTGTAACGCAAAAACTTTGTTGAAGGTACAGAGATATCTTTAGTCACTTTTCAGTGTTATACTTTGGGTATGATTAACTATTGTCTTTGGCCTCAATCCTAAAATCTGACCATGTTTTTATAGTTTGGAAGGGGAGAATGCAGTGTAATTATCTCCATAGCAAATTTCTCCATAAATGCAGTCTAATATTGTTACAAATGTAATCTGAATGCTGGCTTACAGAGAAATAACAACAAATATAGTGATACCTCTATTATTGAACTCAATTCATTGCAAATTCATATTTAAAAAAACAAAGAGTTTGGTGATTGCACATTTTTTCCCAAAAAACATAATGGAGAACCAAATAATTGATTCTGAGGAACAAAAGTAAGTTCATTTTTTTCTAAGACTTTAGACAAATTTTACAATTATTTCTTTCATTAACTCTATTGTGGCCCTAACAGTTTTCCTCTAAGTTTTACTGCTAGTATCACTAACTTTCTTTGGAACCATGGTTATGCTTTTGTATGAAAATAAAGTCCAAAGAATCACAGTGAAGAATGCTTTAATGGACTAACATAACACCATATGTTATCTGGGGGAGAGTGGCATTTAGAGTAAAGCATAACCCCTTTTGTTTCCACAATGAGACATGACATGTAAGTTATTCTTGGATAGTACAGGATTTTTAGTTTAACTATGGAACAAAGTTGCACACACTGAGCAGAAATATTTTCAAACTTTGCTGTTTGAGTAGTGGACACTTTGAGCTTGGAGCCATTAAACAACTCAGATAACACTTTAAGCAGCACTGGTAATATCAAGCACATCAGTTACAACAGTAATATTCAAGTCAAACTGGATATGAACATAGCATAAGAACTAATCATATGCATTCTTTAACACTAGAGAAGAAATCCAAACTTGTAGTGTAAACATTAAGATAATCTAGGTACTGATTTAAGACCGGGGGTTTGTGAAATAGCTCCACGGTCTAAGCACCTGTCTGCCAAGTGCAAGGACCAGAGTTCTACCTCTGGTACTGCATGCCCTGCCAGCCCCAGAACTTCAAGCATGCCTGGTCACTGAAACCAGGCATGGTGGTGAATGTCTGTAATCCCAGTTAATGAGAGGCTGAGACAGAGGGATCACTATGAGTCCAAGCTGTGTAGCAAGACGCTGTACCAAATAAGGGATTTAAAAAGCTTTTCAAAAAATAAACCTAATGTGTATTGAATACAATGACTATGGCTGCTAATCATAGAAAAAGATGCAATGGTATTTATACAGTGTTAACTGTGAAAATATTAGTAAAGCTTCATGGTTATATGACTATAACATTGTTTAGCAGGAGAGGATGAAGGAGGAAAAATTTGAAACTTTAAACTATGATATGAAAAGGAGGATGAATAAGTGCTAAAAATAATCTTACCAGGGAGTAGAATAATATTTATAGAAATAGGTGAAGCTAAGAGAAAAATTGGCAAGAAATGACATATAAAATCTATAACAGAAGTCAATATAAGAAAAAAATAGAGAACAAATAAAAAGAAGCAAAAGGGCAAGTGCACAAGTCTTCAAAACAAACATAGTTTACTTGCACAAAACTGATCAGTTTTGAGAGATCATTAATACTCTTGAAGTGGTTTTTGTGGAGGTGAAACAAATGGTGAGAATTTGAATTGGTCCCTCTTATGATAGTATTAAAATTAAGTCTACTTAATTTATCAAGTAATGTTAATGCCCTGATTTTATATACTTGTATCTATCATTAAACTTTGTGATACTTGAAAAAAAAGAAGCAAAAATGAAAAGTAGCAAAAAAGAGATAAAAGCACAAACAAAAACTATGCAATCTCCAATAAACTAGTGAAACAAAAGGGAGAGAGAAAAACAAGAAAGAAGAAGCAAACAAAACTAAACTGAAAATAATACATACACTAGCAAAAGACAAAAAAAAACAAAAAAACAGAACAAAAAAGGAATCACAAAAAACAAAAACAAAACAAAATTCTGTGATTCTCAATGTGTGATTTTCTTTTGGGTTCTACAACTTTGAGGCAGTGTCCAACTCAAGATGTTTTACTACCTGCGCTGGTAAATATAGAAGGCAGTTAGACCCCACATCCTAAGTGGATGCAGGCAATACCAGGCAGTAAGTTTAGGGCAAGGTTTCCAATACCATGACTTTCAAACTCAGAGTAATTCAGGCTAAGTCTGGCCTCTGCTCATGGTAGCTGTGTCTGAGTGGCATTAGCTCAACCTCTCAGGTCTCTTTCTAGCCTGACTTCAGCTCCTTGACCAGTTTACACTGGCTTTCTTTTAACCAGTCACCTTGGAAACATAAGACTTGGAGCGCAGAAGTGAAACATCCTTCCATCTGCCCTGTTCCTCAGGTTCAAACAACCAACTCTTCCCTGGAAAGGTGTCCAAGTAAGCCCTCTATCCAGTATTATGGCAGGTGCTTGGACTAGAATTCCTGGCAAGCTATTGTCTTTCAAAGAACTCACATATACTTAACTCACCCCTTCCACTACTATGTATCTACCTAAAGGCCTTTGACCCTGGGGTCCTCAGCGTTCACTTTATCTGTAGTTTTTAACTTTCCTGTTATTAATTCCTGGTTTTGGGGGATCTACTCTCTTGTTCTTCTTCAGTTTGTTATTTTTCAATATCTGGATCCCAAAGCTAAGAGAGACTCAGTTTTGCACTCTCCCTCTTTCCCAGAAGTCTATTCTCATTAATTTGATTGTCTCTTTCCCACATAATGTAACTTTCCAGGACAAGAGTAATGGTTTGAATTATCATGTAATCCCCACTGCTCAGAACAGTATTTGTCTTCTGGTACACATGTAACACATTCAAGATCACCTTCAAATTTAACCTGCACTAAATTAAACATTAGCACATTCTTACTATTTAACTTCAGTTTAAATGTTTATTACATTTTCAAAGCACCTGCAGTTACAGGTATATCATAATTTTCAAAACTATACTGTGTCCTTATTCATTTTATATTGATGACCTCATTTTTTAGGAGGAATCTGCAGACAACCTGAAAATATTACTATATGCGCTAACCTTATCATCAGTTAAAAGCTTCCACTTCAATTTAAAATATTTCTTTAAGTGGAACCTGAAAAACTTAATTTGTGCATGAAGATTCCTGCTCTCCTATACAGATGGTTATTTTATGACACTTGTCCTAATTTTAGAGGACAGTCTATGGATAGCCTATGTGTAGCTCAAAGTGTTTCCAATTAAAAGTATATGGAAAACATATTCTAAGATCCTCAAACCACTTTACTGTATTCCTTTTTAATCCCTTGTCTCCTTCCTCCAATGACTTCATCTGTTATGAAGTATGACTTGATATGTTAAAAGCAAAGTCAAGAAGAAAAAAAAAACTTGAATATATAAAGATACAAAAAATGTAGAACAGAAGCTGATACAGCAATGAGAGGAATTATATTTTATTGCTGCATTCATTCTTTAACTGCTCATAAACCATTTCTAATAGCAGTAAAATATTCTACAAAGATATAAAATTCCACCTAAATCTGTTACCAATTTATAAATTTGTATTATCATCAGTAATAAACATACCATGCAATAGTTTTGGGAGTATGACAGGAGAGAACAAGGAATGCATACAAAGCAGGAAATAAATAAAAATAGAACAGTGTCAGCGAGACAGCTCAGTGTCTATGTATCTGCTTTGACAAGTGCAGGGATCAGGATTCAATCCCTGCTCCTGCATGCCACTCCGGCCTGACCCCCAGGGCACGCTGAGCCAGGACCGAGTCCAGGCGTGATGGTGCACACATGTAATCCCAGTGCTGGGGAGACTGAAAACAGCAGAATCACTATGAGTCTGAGCCTCATAGTAAGACCCTGTACCAAATACATAAATGGAAAATAATAATTTAAAAAATGAAAAAAAGAAATAAAACATTTTTCTTATTCTTTGGAAATTCTGTTTATAACATGATAATAGGATTCTCAAAAACGTATGCGCATATTAAAAATCTCCATGATTTTACTGTTGAGATTTGGCTTAATTTTACAGCTTTGTTTTTTCAGAATCCATTAAACTAAAGCACCCAAGATACCATCAAACTAGAAAGTTTTTTTCAGTCTACATATCTCACTGTTTCGCTGCTTGTAATAGTCTTGCCCTTCACCATACCATGTTACAGATCACACAGAGCAGAGGCTCAGAAATGATATTAACAAAACTATAAATTGAGGACAAGAAGCCTAATTTCAAAAGAAAATACCAGTACACTATATGCTGGTTTTTATGAAAACAACTGATGGGGTAATTTTATTTCATGTTCCTTCTTTTAACATTTTATGTTATAGAATATAAACCTAGCATTCTTCACTGTCAAGTACAAAATAATCTACATTTAAATATCTTACCAGTTACCACTGTCATCAGAGAAATGAAGATTGCTGAAAAATGACACAGGTTTAGATGATTTGAAGCAGACATGGAAAATGAGTTCATTATTAGTGCCAGTATTAGAGCCTATGATGATTTGGTCTTTTATGAAGCTCACTGTAAGTGGGTGAATTTCTTCATTATCATTAAGAAGCTTTACTTTGAGAATCTGGAAAGTTACAGTTGAATTTCTATTTAAAATTAAAAAAAAGGTATTAGCTCAAAATACACTGTACTTATATGTATGCTTTTTGCTTTTTAAATCTTTTGAAAGATTAACAAAATATATTTCCAAAAATATTCTCAATTATTTTTTACAATTTATTTATGTATTTATTGATTTATTTGATACAGGGTCTTGTTACACAGTTCAGACTTACACTGAGTCTCTTGGCTCAGTCTCCCCAGTGCTGGATTATAGGCTTGCACCACCATGCCTGGTTTTGTGACCTGCATGGTGTGCAGTACCTGGTATTGAATTTAGGTCCTTGGGTTGCCAGGTAGGCACTTAAGACTGCCAAGGTATTTCTCTAGCCTCTCAATTATTAAATATAACTTTGCATCACCTTATTTTCTCTTAAGAGTATATGACTGATAATGTGTTAATTTACCACAGAAACATTTGAGGGGATTCAATGTTTCTCCTGTTCTATAAAGATTAAAACAATGATAAAATCTTTGATTAAATACGATGTATTTTTAACATTAATTGAAACAAATATTATTGTTCTTAAGTATAGCATGAAAATAATTTACCACAAATTATCACTTCATTGCATATTTGGTGTACACAGTTAACAATGCATGTACATACATGCACAAATTTTTAAATAGGTATAGTATGAAGCTTTTATCACACATTATTTTAAATCACTATTCATCAAAATTTCAACTAACATTTAAAT
>NW_004524889.1:778035-778641 GCF_000260255.1 Octodon degus | reverse complement strand
TCTTATTTAGTCACTCAAAGACGTTTATGATTGTCATGCTAAATTACATAGCAGAATTTAATAATTATTTCAGTGAAATTATTGCTTAAAATTCTAGAGATCAATAAATACTGGAACATGTCACTTCATGTTATCTCATTATATATGTAGAAACCCATAAAGATACAAATATTATTAAAAGGGAATCATTTATTTTACTAAGAATGAATAGTCAGTTAATTAATAAAAAAGTAAGAAAGGGCCAGGGAGACAGATCAGTAGAATAAGCGCTTGCCTGGCAAACACAGGGTCCTGAGTTCAATCCCCCGTGCCCCCAAAAATAAAATAAAAAAATAAAAAATAAAAAAAAGAGAAAGATGCTATGTTGGATTAGCTAGGCATTTTGGCACATGCCTGTGATCCCAGCATTTGGAGGCTGAGGCAGGTGGATAGTTATGAGTCCAAAACCAGCCTGGACTATAAACTCTGCTCAGTGCCAGCCTGAACTGCATAGTGAGACCCTGTCTCTGAATGACCAAAAAAAAAGTTAGATTAGTTAAAACATTATCATCCACTTGGAAAAGCCCCTTAAAAATCATAGGTGTCTCTGGACAAGTTTTTAATTAT
>NW_004524889.1:770306-777935 GCF_000260255.1 Octodon degus | reverse complement strand
ATTTGAGTTTTATATATATATATATATATATAAAATACTGAGCTACATAATCTCTTCAACTCCTTTCACAACATCATTTTATCAGATCACATGATTTAAAACAAATTTTTTGAGTTCAAGTAGTGTTTAAATTAGTATATTCCTAAATTTACTAAAAAGTTAAAAGATTCATGTATTGGACAGTACTTCTTAATTGAAGTCATACTTCTCACATAATATAACTCAAGCCACTGTTATTTCCCAAACAACACTGGTTACAGTCTGCTTATAAGATGAGTTCTTGAAAGAATACAAGTCCCAAAGTTAATGTTTAAGACTTATACTGTGTCACATACTCAATTAGAGTTCAAGCAAGCCCCATGCCATAAGCAATTGTCCATCATATATCATGTGCCAAGTGTTAAAGAGTTATACTTGTACTATGCTCTTTACCCTGCACAATTTATTTCTTACCATTACATCAGCCTAGTCTCACGGTGTTTATTGTAAGATGAAGCTTGAACTAAACAAGTTTTGAAGCAAATACATTATCTAATAATCTATAAAATTAATGCTTGTAGACACATACCATCCATATATAAATCCTAACTGTCTATAATTTTAACTGATCAGCTAGATACTCTATTTTTATTTCTTTATATGTATAGATAGTTGTATATGTCTCAATAAAAATGCTTAAATTGTTTGCTTTTGTTTTATATGAAGGATAATAGATCTACTGGCATTCTTAATCTCATGCAGTTTTTATCACAATATTTGGTTTCTAAGGTTGCTAAAAGTTCATCTACTTCATCTACTTAATTCACTTCAGCCTGATCAATTTTGCATGCCTATATATAATAATCTGAGCAACTACTGAGAGGCTAACAGTATAAAATATAATAACCACTGTTAATTTTCTATCATCTTCTTTTGAAAATTAGCATCATTTTTATTGTTTTTCTTTTTTAAAATTTTTTTCTTAAGTATATTTAGGACAGGGTCTACAGACTCTACAGGGTCTCACTAAAAAGAGATCAGACTTGTAGTGATCCTCCTGTTTTCAGCCTCCCAAGCACTGGGATTACAGGTGTGCACCACCATGCCCAGTCTCAATGGCCATCTCAGTGTGCTCCAGGGGAAAAGCCTGCAGTGTTTTTCTTTTAAAGTAACTCATATATATAAAATTATCTGTTCACCCATTACAGGAATTTTGTGCAGCTCCCAGATATTGCAATTATGAAAAATAATATAGTGAGTCCTGAAATAGCTTGAAGTAAAGAAAAGAAATACTTTTTTATCAGTATATTATAAAGTGAAATTATTAGATTGTGAAAGATGCAATCATTACACTTTTCAATATGTCATATGATGTGACCATACTCATTGAGACCAGAACTAATTTATTAGGCTTCTTAATTTGTCCTACTTAGAACAGGAATAAGTCTATCTCAATTCAAATCTTATAAAAATCAATTCTACATGTATTTTTGGATATAAGAATTCATTATGAAAAAAAAAAAAAAAGAATTCATTATGATGCTCGGGTTGGGATTTCAGGTATGTGTCAACATGCTCGGTTATAACAATTATGTTTTACTGCTTATTTTCCATTTAGCAATCTTTTTTGATGAAATACAAGTTGTTGGTTTTTATCAATATTTCTATCAAACTATTGATTAGTTTTCTGATTATTTTAATCAACCACTTATATTTTTAGCCATTTATTTTATTGTGACCATGATTACATGTTCCATGAAATCTTTTTCTATCCACTGAAATTTGAAATGGTTTTTATTTTATTTTTATATTTTGCCTTTTTTCTATGTCTGTAAGCCTTTATTTCACTTGTAATGGATTTCATACAACAATTTTCACTTGTAATGGATTGAATAAAACAGTGATTAAGTTTGGAATACTGTATTCCACTCAAATATTCCATTGGTTTATATTGTTTAATGAACAGTAACTCATTTTTCCTAAAATATGCAATACCACTTTGATTGTCAATGTGCTATTCAGTCATGGAAGTGCATTTTTCAAGATTCTATGTTGTACTTCTTTATCATTTCAACTGTCTTCCTGCTACCCTCCTATTGGCTTAATCCTTATATTGTTAAGGTTTATTTTACTTCCTCTGACATAATGTAGATACACAATTCTTTTTGATATATTTGGTACAGGGTCTCACTACACATTTTGGACTCATAGTGATCCTCCAGTTTTCAGCCTCCCCAGCAATGGTATTATAGGTATGATCCACCACTCCTGGTATCTACGGCAGTCTCAGCGCACCCAGGAGCAGGACTGGCATTGAGGCATGTGGTGCTTGGGATCAAACTTAGATCCTGGACTTCCCCAAGCATGTTCTTAGTTTACTGAGCTATCTTGCAGGTCCTATTCAAAACTTTTAACTCTTGCAAATAAAATTTATATTTTACCTGTAAATTTAAATGAAAAGCTAGGGCTGGCCAAATAGCTCAGCAGATTAAAACACCTGCAAGCAGGCACAGGGGTCTGGGGTTTGATCCTTGGGCCTGCTGTGCCAGCCCCACCCCCTAGGCACACTGAGATGGCAATTGAGACTGGGTGTGGTGGTGCATGTCTGTAATTCCAGCACTTGGGAGGCTGTAAACAGGGGGATCACAATGAGTCCAATCTAGTAGTGAGACCTTGAACACCCTGTAGACCCTTCCCTAAAATACAAAAAAAAAAAAGAAAATCTTTTTTTGAAATGTATTTAAGTTTCAATTAAATAATTCAAATATATTTATTGAAAATGTTTTTAAGGTTATTTGAGTTTTGTTGATTTCTGAATGTTTGGGTAGTTTGGCATAATGTTAGAATTAGTGGATGCCCATAAAATTTTACTGTATAAGTTATTTTAAATTTTACAAGTTATATTATTTTTAAATTAATTATAGTGCAAATATAATATCTCATAATCCCACATTAGTTATAAATTTGCATTTTTCTTTTGTTAAAACACAAATCTATTTATACTGTCATATATTAATAATATTTGATTTTTTTTTTGGCAGAAACGGGAATTGAACTCAGGCCCTAGAGCTTGCCAAGGGAAGCGCTTATTCTACTGAGCCATCTCATCTGCCCCTTGAATTCTTAAAAGTCTAACTTCATAGTAAACTCTTTTGACTCTTAGTTATGGTTTCTTCCATACTGAGAATTTAAGAATTTTATAAATGTGAAGAGCTGAAATCAGACTGAATGAGGTTAGGACCTTTAAATATGATGGGATATCACTCTTTTTTTGTTCTTTCTTTTTTGTTTTTTGTTTGTTTGTTTGAGACAGGGTCTCACTTTGCAGTTCAGGCTGGCCTTATGCTCACTTTTGTAACTCTTAGGCTGGTCTCAAACTTGAAGAGCTCCTCCTGCCTCAACTTCCCAAGTTCTGGCATTATAGGTGTGTACTACTATGCCCAGTTGAATATCACTTTTTAAATTAAGCTTCATTATATGGCAATAAATGGAAAAGGTACTTCCTAGATATAATTAAGTTTCCTAATACAACTCACTTCAAGCAAAGAAAAAGGGAGGTTATCTGGGTATGCCTGACTTAATCAGTTGAGGTTTTAAAAGGTTTGGAGGTCAGAAACAGTAAGACTTGTAGGTGATACACTTCATGCCTTGAATGATATAAGATACCGTGTTTTGAAACCACAACCACATGGATAGCATTTCGGAGAGAACTGGGATTGCCTCCAAGCAAAACTGATACCTCAGTCATATAAAGACAAGTAAATTATGTCAACAACCCAGATCTTGGAGTAAGAATAAGACTTAGATGAGACTGCTGCTGCAGCTAACATTCAAATTTCTGCTTTTTTAGACATTGAGCAGCGATGAAACTAAGCTAACTGGGACTCTGCACTTACATAAACTTCAAGATGATACATTTGTACTATGTGAGATATCAAATGTACATTTTAAGGCATTTATCTGTGATAATATGTCATATGACAACTGAAAACTAACACACTGAAATTTAAGTTTTCTTATTCCCATGAGACACACTAACATTTGCACTAATGTTTTTTGAGCAAGATTTCATGCCTATATCTTGTACTCTGAATAACTACTACAAAGCTAACAATATGTGATATATTAATTACTGTAATGCTCCCACTAACCTGTTTTGAAACTGTTTTGTTGTTATATTTATTTTCAGGTTTTCTCTTTAAAATAAAAATAATGAAACTGTGAGAACTACAAATGTCTGAGAGCTTTTATGTGTTTTTAAAGTTTCAACGTATAATTAGATATTTAGCAGTCTTCACAATGATAGAAATAAGCCAGCCATTACATATAACTTTCATATAACAAAGACACAAAATAGCATATAAAAATGTGGCAAATTTACATTGAATATTTACCTGTAATAATTTTGGGGTAAAATTTTAACACGCATTCCAGTTGAAACATCCAAAGGAACAGGAGTGAAAAATATAAATGGTGGATCAAATGACATCTTTGGTGATTTTACCTCTCCAATCAAACATAACACTCTGAAGCAAACTGGACAATTCCTTAAATACATGGGAATATTAACTGTGTATTTTTCAGGCTTTCCTAATGGAAATATTTTAAACATTCTGTATTAGTTTAAATACATGAACACACTGACATAGTTTATCTATGTTAAGCAATTTAAATATACTATAATATTGCACTCAAATAGAGAAGAACAGATCTCTCAGAATCTGGATTTTATTCTGCTGCATAATAAGACCTAGGGAAGTTACCTTGAATGAAAAATATTTTAAGCCAAAAAAAAAAGAAAAGAATATTGTAAAGTATACTTTTTCAGGAAATACAGCATGTCTGTGTTCAGTGAAATTCACTAAATGGGAAAAATATACATATTATTGAAAAATAATTTATTTTAAAACTATTCAATATGCCTTAATAAAAGCTGCCCATCCTTTCGGTATACACAGAATGAAGATGTGGTCTTACAAGTGCCATAAGGATTGTACTTAGAAAGGGCTATTCTGACATGAAGGGAATCTGACTTCTCCCTGAATTTTAAGATTAGAAAAAGCTGTCAAGAGTAACTGACAAATTTCATCTGTGTATAAAAGAAAAAAAAATTCCCTAGTAATAGACTAATACAAAGAAAGACTGTGTTGGAGAATAGAGTTCAACACAAAAAGCTGCAAGTTAGTTCCTGATAATACATTCCATCATAGAGAGTAGCATTAGCTTCATTAACAGTCATGCCATTCAAAATGATCTACAGATTCATTACCGTTTCTACCAAAATTCTAATGGCATTCTTCAAAGAAATAGGAAAAAAATCCTAATATCCATATAAAACCACAAAAGACCTCAGAGCATATCAACATTTGCAAAGGACAAACATGGTGTAATCATATGCCATCATGTCAAGTTGTATTAGAAAATTATTACAGTGTAAATGGTATATCTTTATTATAAAAGCAATACTTAAACAAATGGCATAAAAATAAACCCATGTAATTATGGTCAACTAATCCTTGACAAGGGATAAAAAAGCAATGGAGAAAAGGAAACTTTCTTCTTTAAGAATAGTGTTGTGAAAAACTGAATATCCATACACAAAACAATTACATTTGATTGCTTTTTATTATACCTTATACAAGAAATTTCTTTAACTGCCTTAAAGGAAAATGCAGATGAAAACTTCCTTGACATTGACCATGGGAATGATTTTGGATATCACACCAAAAACGTAGACAACATAAATAAGTGTGAAAAAAGTAGGACCACATCAAACTGTAAACCATGTACATAACAAAAAACAATCAGGAAATTAATTAGGTAACATATGGATTGAGATAAAGTATTTATAAATGGGTTATCTTATAAAGATCTCATATTCAAAATGTAAAATTCAGAAAAAAACTCAGTAGAAACACACACACACACACACACACACACACACCCTTGATTTAAAAATCAGGAATGCTCAGTACAGGGGAGGCTTAAAACACTATAAGTCTAAGCTGTAGAGTGAGACTCTATACCAAACACACACACACACACACACACACACACACACACACACAAATATATATATATGAAATAAATGAAAAGTAAATGAAAACTAAAATGAGATACTGTCTCATAATGGTTAGGATGACTCTTACCAAATACTGGAGAGAAAAGTACTAGACAGAATATTGAGAAAAATACCCTGTGTTCTTTGTGAGAATGGAAATTGATAAGCTATTATAGCAAACATTATAAAAGTTCCCTCATATTAACAATAAAAATATCAAAGGATAAGTAACTCCATTTCTGGGTATATATTCAAAGGAAATGAATATTTCGAAAAGATACATGCCTTCTTATATTTAGTGCAGTACTATGCACAATGGCTGTATTATTGAAACAGCATCTGTCTATTAGGACACAAATGAGTAATGACTAATGAAAATATGGTACAAATATACATGATAGAATACTTTTAGCATTAAGAAAGAAGGAAATCTTGTCATTTGAGACAAAAATGTTTGATTTGTTTGTGTAGCTTTCTTAAAATTAATTTTAATGAGAAAGAAATAGCAATGACACTTTCAAAACAGATTAGTAGGACAGTTACAATAATTAATACATTGTATATTGTCTTCATAGTAGTTTTTCAGAGTACAAGGTGCAGACATGATATCTAAATAATATTAGTACAAATATTTCTTCCCACTGAACTAAGAGAAAGTAGCTATATATGTATCCTGATTATTTTGTATATATTTATATTTTTTCACTACAAAATGGTCGTTTATTCATGTCCCCTTTTTTATTTTGTTTTGTCATAGATGGGTGTTCCATTGCTGTTAGAGAAGCTGTATTTAGAGAAGTCTTTAAAGGACCTTTTCATACTTGATGTCAGTTCAAATACTGCAGGTACTAGAATTCAGCAAAATAACCCAATATAGTCCATAATAGTGGTGATTTATCAACAGAACTGGCAATTTTCAGAAGTTGTTGACTTGAGCATTTTACAACTCAGCATATTGACATGTCTTTACTTTTTACCTCATTTTTATACTTTTCTGCTGGATGGTTAAGAGCAAGATGAAGCAAGATCTATATAACAAGAAATGTAACTTTTATATCTGACAAGGACAATCAAATCCCCTCAGGATTTACCCTAAAATCATGTACAGCAGCTTGTAGATCTTTTGTTAGTGTCAGCCATCTGGATGAGTCACAGCCATTGCTTAATCAGTTTGCTGTATGTGAAAACCTAAGAGAATGTTTTCTCTCTTGGTGACTCTCCTTAAGCCCACTGTACATCATCAATCACTTTCCTCTATCACCCCATAATCTCCTCTATCAGAAAATTTGGGACACCACTGAGTTATAGGATGAGATAAAATGTTTGAACCCTATGAATATGGTTATAATTAAATAATTCAGCCACCAAAATACAAACAGTTCATATATAACAAACTGGAAGCTAAAATATAGACTCATGAAAGCAGAAAGGAAGGCACTATTTGTCAGGAACTGGTAAGAAAACATGAAGCAGTACAGATAGTTACATAAACAAAGTTTCAGCTGCATAAAATATTCAAGTGAGGTAATGTACACCATGGGTGACGATAGAAATGTTTAATCTGATTGTCATAATTACACAATATCCAT
>NW_004524889.1:765101-770206 GCF_000260255.1 Octodon degus | reverse complement strand
ATAATCATTATGTTGTGTAGCTTGAATAAGCAAAAATGGCATCCACAAGATTACACTTTTGTAGTTATTCAAATAAAAATTATCTAATGTTTTGTATATATGATGAAATAAGTTACTACATGAATAATTTGAAATTATAACTACAAATATAGGAAAATACTCACTTGGACAGAATCTAATGGTAATAGTACACTTTTCACGTGGGAACAATTTCCCAATCCATCTGTTAACCTTGAATATGCCTTTTCTAAAAAGTGTGGCAGTACTAGTAAGATCAAAAATCCACCAGATGCTCCGTTCTGAAATGTTTTCTATTGTAAGATCCTGTTTAAACAAAAAGAAGAAATTTCTAGAAAATAATAATGTGCAGTGTAATAATTACTATATCATTGTGATGGCATTAAGTAAAAGTCAAATGATTAAAAATGTAATCACAGATGAAAAGTTTTCGAAGTTATAATAGATAAAGGCGTATTAATCTATGTTCAGAGTACATTATCAACTATCAAAAATGTATAAAAGGTAAGAAGAAATAGATTAAAAATATAATGTAGCTATGTTTACTAACAGAAATGAAAACTTTCATGTATTAATGATGACAATACAAAATGATACAGTGTGAAAGAGAACTAGGCAATTTCTTGATTATACATCATATACAATGTGTGTGCATGCATATATATGAAGAAAAATAGAATACTTTTTTTTTGGAACCAGGAATTGAACTCAGACCCTTGCACTTGCCAGGAAAGCGCTTATTCTACTGAGCCATCTGCCCAGCCTCTAGAATAGTATTTTCATGGGCTATTGATGAAAATGTGAAATGTAATCTATCTATCTATCTGTCTATCTATCTATGACATGTTAGTCACACATCTATGATGTAATTCTGCAATCTTAGCCTTAAATATTTATATCTTTTTTATTTTATGAATTTGGTTGTTATAGGGTCTCACTACACATCTCATACTCATAGTGATCTTGCTGTTTTCAGCCTTCCCAGTGCTGGGATTACTGGTGTGCACCACCATGCCTGGATCAGGCCCAGGTTCAGCATGTCTGGAGATGGGGCTGGAGTAGCATGTGGTACTGGGGATCTAACCCCAGTTCCTTTCCTTGTCTAAGAAGGCACAGAGTCCTCTGAGCTGTTTTGTGGGCACTTAAATATTTATTTAAGAGAGTTGAAAATTTGTTTCTACAGAAAAACCTTTCTGGGAAATACTGTTTTGTTTATAATTATTAAACCCTTAAAGAAAAATAGAACAACTTTTTCTTTAGCTATTGAGGAAAATGTAAACTTTAATATGCATACAGGTATATATTATCAGAATTTTACATATATATGTAAAATTGTAATAAAATATGGTACAATGATAAAATATAAAATTGTGTACATTTTAAATCTTCTTTTTTCAAATTAAAAGATGTCAGATAGGCGGGATGCTGGAGAGCTGTGATCTTGGTCCCAGTGTGCACACAGCTTTCCTGGAGCCATTTAAGAACTTTGGGAGACTGGGAATCCTGCAGGACTCTGTCCAGGCGATTACTGGGAGATTTAAAACTGCCAAAACACAGGAGCAAAAGGCAATTTCTATCCTTTCTTCTACCCAGAACAAACCTAGGAGACATAGACGAACTTGGAATCACATACCTGAAATCTCTGAAATGATACCAACTGAAGTAAAGAAAGAAGTCCATCAGGCTCAAGAAGAAATAAGAGCAGAAATAAACTCTCAGGTCCAAAAAGAAAGGACAACAATCCTTGAAAGAAATGCTCAGCACAGCTAAAGAAGACACAGATAGATAGAGGAGAATAGAAAAATGACGGAAACACTGAATAGACAATACAGGAAAGAATTAAAATGCATGAAACAGATTCAAACAGATATCCAGGATATTAAGAACTCCATGGAACAATGGCAAAACCACTTGAATGACACTGAAGATAGACTTCCAGACTTTGAAGACTGTGATGCAGCTAATGAACATGAAATAAAAGATCTCTTAAAACTAACAAGGAATCAGGAAATAAAAATTCAGCAGCTAAAAGATGACACAGCAAAAAATAATATAAGAATAATAGATGTCATTGAAAATGTGGGAGTTAGCAGAAATGACATAAAAAGACTATTTGCAGAAGTACTAGCAGAAAATGTTCCAAACATGAGAAAAGATCTTGACATACAGGTAGTGAGGCATATAGAAATCCACACAGCCATAATCAGGATAAATCTATACTTTTACACAAAATAATCAACATGTCAGAAATTCAGCAAAAGAATAGAATATTAAAAGCTGCTAGAGGTGTCGGCAAGATAGCTCAGAAGTCTAAAGCAACTTCTTAGGCACGCTTACGCAAGTGCAGGTGACTATATTTTGATCCCTGGCACCACATGCCCCACCAGCCCCACCCTCAGGGCAGGCTGAACCAATCAAAACAATAAAAGCTGCTAAAGAGAAGAAACAGATCACCAAAACTGAAAGCCCATCAGAATCATGGGACATTTCTCAACACAAACCATCAAATCAAGAACTTGGAGTACTTCAGGTCATGAAAGAAAATAACTTCAACCCAGAATATGTACCCGGGAAAACTATCTACCAAATTCAGTGGTGAAATAAGAACTTTCCATGACAAAGAACAACTCAAGAAATTCATGTCCACCAAACCAACACTATAAAAGTGCTGAAAGATATTCTAGAAAGAGACAGAAGTGAGCACAGCTTCAAGAACAACAGAAAGGAACGATCAAACAGAGCAAGTAATTAAAACAAGGGAAATGACATGATGATAATCCAATACATATTAGTTATAACCACCAAGGCAAATGGCCTCAATTCACCAAACAAAAGAAACAGGCTCGGGGGCCAGCCAAACAGCTCAGCAGACTAAAGCAACTGCAAACAGGAGCAGGGGCTGGGGGTTCGATAACTGGGCCTAGATGCCAGCCTTGCCCCAGGTGAGCACTGAGATGGCAATTGAGACTGGGTGTGATGGCACACACCTGTAATCCAAGCTTTTGGAGGCTGAAAACAGGCAGATCACTATGAGTCCAATCTAGTAGTGAGACCCTGAAAAATCTGTAGACCCTTCCCTAAAATTAAAAAAAAAGAAAGAAAAAGAAAAAAAAAAAAAAAACAGGATTGCCAAGTGGATTAAGAAAGAAAATGCAACAATATGCTGTATAGAAGAAACATATTTAACTCAAAAGGTAATTTACAGACTAATAGTCAAAGAAAGGAAAACAATCCACCATACAGGAAATCAGAAAAATTAGGGGAAGCTATCCTCATTGCTGACAATATCAACTTCAAACAAAAAATGATCCGAAGAGATAAAGGTTACTACATACTTGCTAAGGGAAAACTGAAAAAGGAAGAGATAACAATAAAAAATATATATACCCAATGTAGGAGCACCAGCAAACATAAGACAAATTTGAACAGACATGAAAAATCAAATGACCACTAATACAATAGTAATGGGAGACATTAACATGACACTATCACAAAGACATAGATCTGGGCTGGTAAGATGGCTCAGTGGTCTAAAGCTCCTACTTGGAACAAGCTTAGCAAAGCACAGGGACCACGGTTCAATCCCCCAGCACCACATGCCAGCCAGCCCCGCCCCCTGGTGGGCTGAGCTGGCCACACACACACACACACACACACACACACACACACAAATAAATAAAATTTAAAAAAAAAAACAAAGACGTAGATCAACTAGGCAAAAAATAGCAATGAACTAATAGAGCTAAACAAAATTTGTGAAGAAACTGTTTTGGTAGACCTCAGCAGAGTGTTTCACCCAGCAACAAAGAATGCACATTCTCAAAAATAGACCATATACTAGCAATGTTAAGTAAATATAAAGGAATTGAAATTACCCCATGCATACTATCTGATCACAGTGCAGTAAAACTGGAAATTATTGACAAAAATAATACAAAAATACCACAAAAACATGAAAATTAAATAACAAGCTCCTAAACAACCAGTTGGTCACAGACAAAATTAAAGAAGATATTAAAATTTATTCACAATAAAATGAAAAAGTAGACAGCAAGAGACAGGAAAAGGAGTGTTGTGGGACTGTCGTGCTACAGTGCTGTATACGGTTATTTTTCTGAACTTATATGTAAACATATATAATTTTCTACTCCTATTTTGTAAATATATTTTAATTTTTTTAAACTTTTATCAGCATATTCTGTAGGGACTTAAAGTTTAACATACCAATATTTGATGAAAAATACCTGTTCCATGTTATGCCTAACATGTTTGATATTCAGACAGATAGTGAGGTTATGCTCAACAGTCTAGGTTGTACGGTAATAACAATAAGCTTCTCTTCTGGATGGTTAACAACCTAAGTTTGCAGACCAAAAATTAGAGAAAAAGGAGGGCCACAAAGAAAGCCAACACTTTGGCCCTAGCCTTCCAAGGTCAATTAAGACTCAGGCCACATGAGAACTTGTACTGTAACATCATGTAACTCAGTTTTGTCCCAAATTTTCTGATCAAGGCGATTATGGGGCCACCGAGGAAAGTGATCGATGATGAGAAGGTGCCTAAGGAGAGTCACATGGAGAGAAATCTTTCTCATGCTTTCATAAAGAGCACATTGGCCAAGCAATGACCTTGACACATCCCCGTGGCTGACGCTGACAAAAAATCTACAATCTTTGGTATAGGGTCTCAGGATAAAGCCTGAGGAGATTTGACTGATCTTATCAGATCCAAAAGCTACAATTCTTGTTACATAGGTCTTGCTTTATCTTGGTCTTAACCATCCAGCACAATGTATAAAAATGTAGTATAAGAAGTAAAGCCATGTTATGTTCAGCTATAGGGGACTCAGATCAACAACTTCTGACATTGCCAGTCAAGTGGAAGAACCAATACTATTACGGACTACTGGACTATTTTGGAATATTTTGCTGAGTTCACACACCTATAATATTTAAATGACAGAACTAAACATAAAAAAGGGATACAGATGAATGAACATTTTGTATCTGTGTATTCAAAATGGTTAGGATAGGGCTGGAGAGATGGCTCAGTGGTCTAAAGCACCTACTTAGAACAAGCTTAGCAAA
>NW_004524889.1:741472-759517 GCF_000260255.1 Octodon degus | reverse complement strand
TTCCAAGTGGTTAGGATAGATATATAGTTGCATTCTCTTAATGAATAGAATAATTTGTTCTAATGGTGTTTGTAAATAGCTTCACAAGTCCACTTCGTGTACAGCAATTAACCACTAAGAAGAATATATGTAGTGTATTATTTGTTGAAACTGTACTTCCTATTGGATTTGAAACTGTCTCATTGCTATCTGTTTATCAATAAAACTTTGAAAAAACAAAAAAAAAAAATAGAACCAAGAACAAAAACTACATGATCATCTCAATAGATGCAGAAAAAGCTTTTAAGAAATTCTAATGCTCAATGATGATAAAAAAACACTGAAAAAAAGAACACATATCTCAACGTGATAAAAGCCACCTATGAAAAACCAACAGCCAACATCATTGTAAATGGGCAAAAACTGAAGGTGCTCACTTTAAAATCAGGAACAAGACAAGGATACCTACTCTCTACACTCATATTAAATACAATTCTGGACATATTAGATAAGGCAATTGCAAAAGAGAGAGAAAAAGAGGAATAAGTATTGAAAAAAAGAAATTAAAGTATCATTATTTGCAGAAGAGATGATACTACACACAGAGGACCCCAAATACCCCACCAAGTGTTGTAGATTTAATCACCAAATTGTGCAGTCTAAAAGGATATAATGTCAATACTCAGAAATCAGTATCAATTGTGTACACAAAAAATGAATACACTGAGAGAGAAATTAGGAAAACTACACCTTTCAAAATAACATCCAAAAAATTATATAGTTAAGAATCTCACAAAGGATGTAAAATATTTTTTATTTTATTTTTTATTTTTATTTATTTATTTATTTATTGCGGAACCGGGGATTGAACTCAGGCCCTTGTGCTTGCCAGGGAAGCGCTTATTCCACTGAGCCATCTCCCCAGCCCCAATTTTTTTTTTCCGGAACCAGGGATTGAACTCAGGCCCTTGCACTTGCCAGGTAAGTGCTTATTCCACTGAGCCATCTCCCTGGCCCCCTAGGATGTAAAATATTTATACAGTGAAAATTATGTTATTTTTAGAAAAGACATTGAAGAGCCAGCAAGATAGCTCAGCAGACTAAGTGCCTGCTTTGGCAAGGGCAGGAACCAAGGTTTGATCCCCAGCATGCTGTGCTGGCCATGTCCCTGGTGTGTGCTGATGTGGGGACTGAGTCTGGGTGCGGTGGCACGTGCTTGTACTCCCAGCCATGAGGAGGCTGAAACCAGGAGCATCACTATGAGTTCAAGCTGTGTAGTGAGATGCTGTAACAAATACATAAATAAAAAAAAAAGAACAAATAAAAGTCACTGAACATGATTTGAGAAAATGGAAAAAAATATTCCTTGATCCTGGATAGGAAGAACCACCATTGTCAAAATGGCCATACCAAAAATTGCTATACAGGTTCAATGGAATCCTGATTAAAATAAATTTAGTGTACCTCAGAGTTACAAAAATCTTTCTGCAAATTCAGTTGGAATGAAAAGAGACCCAGAATTTCAAAAGGAATTCTGGGAATCAAAGGAAAGGCAGGAGGTATCATAATCCCTGACCTAAAATTATACTATAAAGCTACTGTGATAAAATCAGCATGGAGAGAGACCTAAAGAACAGGAGAACAGATTAGACAATGAAGACACATCTGCAAACACATGCAGCCTTATTATCTTTGATAAAGGGGCCAAACAGGCTCACTGGAAAAAAGGTAAGACTCTTCAATAAATGGTGCTGGAAAAAATGGCTTTCCACATGCCAAAGCCTAAAACTAGACACATGCCTATTACCATGCACAAAGCGACAGATAAACTGGATCAAATATTTAAATATTAAAACAGAAACATTAAATCTTATGGAGGTAGAAATCTTGAAGGCATAGCATTAGGTAGAGAGTTCACGAACAAACACCAAACTGCACTGGAAATTCTTCAAAGAATCAACAACTGGGATCTCATCTTTTTGAAAAGTTTCTGCACTTCAAAGCAAATCTCCAGCAGAGTGAAAATAAAACCAACAAATTGGGAAAAACAATAGCTGACTGCCCCTCAAACAAAGGCCTTATATCTAGAACATACAAAGAATTAAAAAATCCGGCCCCCCAAATTCAAAGACCCAATGCAAAAATGGGCATCTGAAAGGAATAGACACATCTCAGAGGAAGAAGTACAAATGGCAAGTAAATATTTGAAAAAATGTTCAGCATCATTGGCCACTTGTGCAATGCAAATTGAGACAACACTGAGATTCCATCTCACCCCAGAAAGAATGTCTAATATCAAGAAGTCAACAAATAACAAACACTGGAGTGGATGTGGAGAAAAAGGAACCCTTCTGCACTGTTGGTGGGCGTGCAGACTGGTACAACCACTGTAGAAGTAGTGTGGAGATTTCTTCCAAAGCTAGGATTAGAGATCCCATTAAAGCCAGTTATTCCCCTCCTAGGTATTTTTGCAGAAGAACTGAAAACCTTATACCAGAGCAATATATGTGCTCCCATGTTTACAGCACAACATTTTTTAATAGCTAAATCCTGTATAAAGCCCACATGCCCATCAACTGAAGAATGGATAAGGAAGGTGTGGTATTTTTACACAATGGAGTATTATTCAGGTATAAAACAGGACACCTCAAATATGTGAATAATGTTCAACATCATTGGTGCTGGAGTGCCGATCATTGGGAAAATTTGAGTTTCTTGGTAAGTGGATGCAAATAGAGAACATACTCAAGTGACATAAATTAGATCTGCATGTGCACACATCATATTGTCTCCTTACTGTGAGAAATTGAAAGAGAAAAATGAAATCTTAAGTATATAATTCAAAAGGAGAGTGTTACTGAGTTGAGGAGAAGGACAGAAGAGGGAACGAGGGAAAGAAATATCTGCGTGTGCAAGCAAGATTTTTTTTGACAACTGTACTGTGCATTCCTGCTGATTTATGGAAAGCCGTTAATGCTTTAATTTGATTCATTTGTTTTTTCAATTGTTTGTACTTTTTCTTTTCGTAGTTTCTTGTACATTTTTTTCCAATTTTAAATGAGTTTTTCTGGTGATATGAATAACTGATTGGAAGAAAACACTATGCATTACAACAAATACTGTGAAAGAAAATTTTTATCACTTCTAATTTTTTTGTTTTAATTCTAACTTGTACTGTCCAAAAAAATAAAATTTTTTTTAAAATAAACTTATGTCAGATCCAAGTGACTACATAACTAAACTCACCTGTGATTATGGAAATGCAAAAGTTTAAGGGTTAAAATAAAGTCACCTCATGTTAATAGAAAAGGTTTGGCTACAAAATGATCACATAGAAATTTTTTTGTGTGTAATTTATACTATTCGGCATGCACAGAAGTAAATGAGATATTATTCTATGTCTTTTACAAAACTGGGAGATCTGTATACTGCAAAAGTTATTTTGTAGTATTGAATTAGAGATACCAGTTTTAACTGATATTTGGGTAGACACAGAAAATGAGAGCCAGAAAGACAGAATTAGAGAGAGTATATGAATTTGTAAATGTGTGTACATGGCTTAGCATTTCTATAAATTTTTCCTGGCTCTATTTGCTAATAGCACCGTGTGCCTTTTACATCTCAAGAACAATCAGATTTTTAAAAATGTATTTAGTACAAGGTCTACAGGGTTTCACTACTTAGATAGGACTTGTACTGATCCTCCTGTTTTCAGCCTCCCAAGCACTGGGATTACAGATGTGTGCCACTATGCCAAGTCTCAATTGCCTTCTCAGCACACCCAATTGGCAGGGATGGAAAGGCACACTAGGGATCAAACCCCAGGCACTGTACTCTGCCTAAGCAGGAGCTTTAGTCCACTGAGCTCTCTGGCTTCCCCATAAATCAGATACTGATTTCTAAATATTACCCTACCATGAAAGGAACTAGAGTTCCTTAGAGAAATTCATGCTTCTATAACCAGAGCAACTAAAATTCAAGGTGAGCATGGAATATTTGATAGTGACATAAATAAGAATGCCAGCAATTGCAATGAGGGAAGCATATAAAAAAGTGAATGTAAAATTCCCGTTATGGTCAAACCAAAAACAATTTTTGCAACAAAAACTAATGAAATACGAGATTGTAATGATATATAAAAATATTTATATGTGAGTGCACACTGAAGCGTTAGGTAATAAAAACTGGAGAGGAATGTTTTTTCTTACAGAAATATTCTAAGTAAAATATATGGAAGTGTCCCTTCTAAAATCTTTTGTTCCTTCAGTGTGCATTCAAATTGACCACTCATTATCAAAGTACATGTTGTAGAAAGGGAAACATAATAACTTTACAGGGCAGAAACCCAGCAGATATTCCGACTGATGTGTCATTGTCATTTTGCTATCATGTACATTGTTCATATGATGTAATATAAATGACATTTCACCTCTATGACATTTTCCACAAAAATGCATTAAAAATAATAACTTATTTTAGCCAGGTAAAAAATACAAGATAAACTTTTTGAACATTCTGGAAAATAATGCCAGAGAGAGAGTGGTGGGGGAGTGAGGGAGAGAGAGAGAGGTCTTTAAAACTGTAAAGGTCATAAAATATTAAGAAGATTAAAAGTGTATCAGTTTTCAGAAAAAAACTAAATAAATGGAATGTGGCAGCCTGTTTTGTTGACTCTGAGAAACTGAAAGAACGTTAGTGAGAAAAAGTTGAATTCCAAATAAAGTTTCACCTTCTACTTATTATTGTGCCATATTGTTAAACTTGGAAATGATTCTATGTTTGTATATGGTGATAACATTAGAAAAATTTAAGTGAAATGTATATAGAAACTCAATATACTGTCTCTAAAGTTTTATCTTTTTATTTTAATATGAGCACAGATTAATAAAGAAGATATAAAAATTTTCTCATTTCTATGAAAGAATAGAACAAAATTTCATAGAAATAATTAAGAGAAGAAAAGCAAGTAAGATACTATGGGTTACAATCCTTAGAATTGGGCATAATGTTACTTTTACTCATGGAAAAATAATCTTTTAAATGGGCAAAATAAACTGGCAATATAAAGGAACCAAGTTAGCAATTATATTAAAACATTTTTGAAAAAAACAGAATAGACAATTTGTGTGTTATCTGAACTTCTCCATACTTATCAATCTTCTATTTTGTTCTAAATATATATGTGTATGTATACACAAATGTGTATATATTTTTATATGGGAAACTATGTAGTTTACTCTTGTGTGCCTGACTCATTTCATTTAGCAGTATGACCTCAATTTGCATCCATTTCCCCACTAATACCATAAGTTTATCTTTATTTATGGCAAGGTAGTACTGCACAGTGAACAAATATCACATTTTCTTTATCCACTCATCTGTTTTTTGTTTTTTTTCCAGTACCAGGAATCAAACTCAGGACCTTGTGCTTACCAGGAAAACATGAATTCCACTGAGCTATCTCCCTGGCCCTATCCATTCATCAGTTCATGAACATGTACACTGCTTCCAATAACTAGTTACAATAAATTGTGCTGCTATAAACATGAATATTCATATATTCCTACAATACAATGATTTCAACTATTTTAGTAAGATACCGAGAAGGGGGATAGCAGGATCAAGCTTTATTTATATTTTTAGGACTGATTTCCTTAGGACTGTAAGTTTTTTTATTTTATTTATTTATTGGTGGCATCAGGGATAAAACTCTGGACCTTGCACTTGCCAGGCAAGCTCTTATTCCACTGAGCTATCTCCCTGGCCTTATTTTTCACTGTTTGAGGAATCACCACATTGATTTCCATAGTGTTGTATTAGTTTACATTCCACTAACAACAGAGAAGTCGGCCCCCCCAACACACATATCTCTGCCAGCATTTGTTATTATTTGATTTTTTGATGATACTTAAATTTTGGGGATAAGATGTTATCTCAGTGTAGTTTTAATTTCATTTTTTTGAATTTTTTCATATTTTTAGGGAAGGGTTTACAGAGTGTTCAGTGTCTCACTACTAGATCATACTCATAGTGATCCACCTGTTTACAGCCTCACAAGAGCTGGGATTACAGGTGCATTCCACCACACCCAGTCTCAATTGCTATCTCAGGATGCCCCAGGGGTGGGGCCAGCATGGCAGGCCCAGGGATTGAACCCCCGGCTCCTGCACCTGCTTACAGGTGCTTTAATCTGCTGAGCTATTTGGCCCGCTGGCTTAATTTGCAGTTCTTTAATGACCAGTAATACAGAAGATTTCTTCATGTGTTTATTGGCCATTTGTACTTCTTCCAAAATGTGTCTCATTTCACATGCCTGCTTTTTGATTGGATTCTTTATTTGAGGTGGTCAAATTTTTCATCAAATTTTGATCACTTTTCCTCTCTCCAATGAATAGCTACACTGACTTTTTATTTTTCCATTCTGTAGGTTGTCTCTTCACTGTGCTGTATGTGTCTTTTACTGTGACAGAGCTTTTTAATTTAGCATGATCACATTTGTTGATTATCAGCATTATTTCTTACTTCACTAGGGTTCTTTTCAGAAAGTTCTTGCCTGTGTCTCCAAGTGTTTTACTTATTTTTTTCTTCATTCTTCAATTAGATTAAACGTTTGCATTTGGACATTTATATATTTGATCCATTTTGATTTAAGTTTAGTATATAGTGAGATATATGGGTCTAGACTCATCCTTCTCCATGTGGGTAACCAATTTTCTCAGCACTATTTAATAAAGAGTATAATCTTTCCCTCCAAATCATATGCATTGTCCTCTTGCCCAAGATGAAATGATTGAATGTTTCTGAGATTTTTTTACTTTCTCTAATCTGATCTATTTAAGTAATATTTTAACAAACTGGGAGGGGACGAGAAGATGTCTCAGTGGAAAAAGTGCTTCCCTGGCAAGCGCAAGGGCCTGAGTTCAATCCTGAGTTCTGAAAGAAAAAAAAAAAAAAAAACCAGCCTAGAGTTATGGGCATGACTTGAACATAGAACTGTCTTTTCAATGCAACTTACTATTGCAGTAGTATTGTTGATTATTGATAAAATTTATTTTATTCTTCAAAAAATTAAAGGGTAAGGAAAATTATATCTAATTCTCACTACAATAAAATAATATATTTTATTTCTGACTAAATTATAATTGATTCAAAATACACAAGTTATAACAGGGAACAAATGTTACTCTGTATGCCTTTAAGTACTTAAGCATCAAATTCTAATATTAGCATTCCCTACCTTAAAATTTAATTTACAGATTTTAAAGTAATTTAAATCATTCAATACTGAAGTTGGGCACAAAGTTGTACTATTATTTGAATACCTCATTTAAGCCATTCTAAAAATGTTATATGATATCTTACCCTGTTTGATATGAAGCACTGGAAACAAATAAAAGCTACCTACATTATATCACATAATACTGAGAACATTGCTTATAGTTACGCATAGATAAATACACAACAATGTAATGTTATCTCAACATTCTTTAAGAAAACGATCCAAGCACAGAGCTTATACAAAACATTCCAAAATGCTTATAAATGTGTTGACTTTCTACGATGCCTTGTTATCAACAGATTTGCTTTCGTGGAGAAACTGGTTTTAGCCAATTCTGATTTGAATTTTTTATCTATACTATCTTTTTATGACCGGCTCAGCCCACCCTGGGGGCAGGGCTGGAGTGGCATGTGCTGGGGATTGAACTGCAGTCCCTGCACTTTGCCTAAGCTTGCCTAAGCAGGTGCTTTACACCGCTGAGCCATCTTGCCAGGCTGTTGCTTTAGACTGCTGAACAATCTCGCCAACCATATAGTATTTGTATTCTAAATGTTATGCTGAAATAGTTTGCATTGTTTTATTGCAGTCACAACATATTGCCAAAAACAGTGGCTTCTAGTAGCATAAATTATTATATTAAAGTCATGGAGATTAAATGTTCAACAGATATCTCTTGATTAAGATCAAGATGTTGGTAGAAACTATGCTCCTTTCTGAAAAATCCTTTTAATTGCTTTTTAAAATTATTAGAGGACAGCTATATCCTTTGGTTGGTTGTTTTCATCTCTCTTCAATGGCAGCAAAGAATCTTATCTGTCTATTATCACATCTCCCTCTGACCAAAGTTAGGAAGCATTTTCTATTTTTCACCCCTCAGGGTCACATTTGGACCATCTGGAAAAGCCAAGACAGTATCCCCATTATCAAGACCCTTACTAGTAACCACATTACAAAATAAACTCTTGAACTACAAGTTAATGGATTCGGAGCCATTATTCTCTCTGTTATGAGGCTATTTCATGAGTATTAGCTTCAGATATTAACTGCCCGTTAAGAAAGATGAAGACTCTAAACAATGCCATACCTCCACTACTCACCAACATTTAGATATTTATATTGTAGATCTTCAGTTAGCCACATGATAATTTTAAGCAATATGTATCTCTAGTTCTTTTTCTGTCAACTTTACATACTACTTTATCCACTAAGAAACTTCCATTTGTCTTTCTTCCTTTTGTTTTTGTTTTTGTTTTGGCAGAACTGGGGATTGAACTCAGGCCCTTGCGCTTGCTGGGAAGCACTTATTCCACTGAGCAATCTGCCCAACCCCTCTTTCTTCCATTTTGACACTATTCTATCCATTTAACTTTCACATATATATTACACACTTATCATTTTATATATGACATGCTACATATAAGTACTTTTAATTATACTTCATAAACAAGGAAGTTTTCTCTGTATTATATGTCTTCTATGACTGTAAATATCATAGGAAATAAAAGAAATACACGTAAGTCACATGTTCATCTTCATGGAATCAATGTTGCTCCTTTGCTGCACAAAACGGAAGGGGTGCTATTTTCTGACTTTTTTCCTAACACAAATTGAAGAAAATATTAATTTTGTAAAATAATCTCAAATTTATGAAGGTTTTTTTTGGGGGGAACCGGGCATTGAACTCAGGCCCTTGTGCTTACCAGGGAAGCACTTATTCTACTGAGCCATCTCCCCAGCCCCATTATGAAGATATTTTTGATATGTGAAATTTAGTTCCCTAAAATTTTGGTTATAGCCCTGCAGAAGTCTTACTGACATTTTATTCTCAAAAAAATCCCTTATCTTCAAAAGACGTCTTTCACTGCCCTGTAACTGCAAATTCAAGGGTATTCTACATTTTATAGATTCAATATTATGTATTTTCCATAACAATTTTTTTTAACATTTTAAGAGGTTCAAAACCAGCAGAAATAGCTTATAAGAAACAATTTCCAGCCACTGAAACCACCCAGCATTGGAGAGGCTGACATAGGAGGATCACTACGAGTCTAAGCTGCACTGTGAGACCCTGTACCAAATACATAAATTTTAAAAAATGATTAAGAAACATGAAAGGAGCAGTGTAAATACAAATTCCTGTAATGTATATTTCATCTTCTTTCTTATCCATGCATCTACTTTGCCTTCTAGACAGAGCCCAAAAAAGAAGATACTCAGTTTTAATGGTATATATTAATATAAAAGTACATTTATTACATACCTGGATTTTTGTACTTTTTTTGTACAAGATATTGAGCTCAGGACCTCATGTCTGCAAGGCAAGCACTCTGCCACTTAGCTGAATCCCTGGCTGAACATTTTATAATTGCCTCTTGCTGAATTTTCATATATATATATATATATATATATATATATATATGTCTCATATTAATTTAAATCTGAGCATTCACATTTATAAAGAGAGTGTTTAATTATATTGAAATATTTGAGTATTATTGTATAATCTACATATTGGAACATATGAGATAAATAGTATTCTGTGTCTGTAGATTTTAAAAACTGAGTAATTTTACTTATAAGTAATACATATTTACACATGCATTCACATGTTATACATATACACACAGATACATATACATAAAAGTTCTCTAAAATTATCAACATTCTTGCTACCAATAAGGTAAATATTTGGAGAATAGTCATAGTCATATACCATAGAATAGTCATTCACATCATTCATTTTTCAATAATCAATTTACTCAAACAAAACCACAGTTACAAAAGGAATTTTAAATTGTATCAATCAATTTACTCAAAACCACAGTTACAAAGGAATTTTAAATTATATCAATTTTCTATACATACCTCAAATTTTATGATCGTATCATTTTCTTGCAATTCAAATAAAGGAACATTAAATACAAATGTAGTCTTGGACAATCTCAATGGCGCGTGTAACACTTTGAAAGAAAAGTAAAACAATTATAATGAAAAAAATATTAATAGTTACAACCTCATAGAAACTTCTTAGTATCATTTTCAGAATGAAATAAGAAAATCAAATATTTTCTTGTTTGTATATTTCCAGGCAGATAATAAAATTATACTTTTAAATATATCTAAAATGGTTTGGTTTTCATAAAAACAAAATTTCATTTTGTGATTTTATCTTTTTTTGTACTTTTCATGGAGGTGTCTCTGGGCTGTTCAGGGTCTCACAATTAAATCAGACTCACAGTAATCCACCTGTTTACAGCCTCCCAAGAGCTGGGATTATAGGCACATGCCACCATTCCCATTCTATGTGATTATAATTTTAATAAATTACAAATAAAATGTGAAAGTCATTATTGAAGATAATAAAATATAAAAAATTTAATATCAAACTAAGACAAAATAAGTAGAATTAAATTTAACTTGCATTCTAAATTTGAAATAATGCAAAAACCAGGAATGAACAAGGAAAATTATTGCAAAGCAGGGAAACTATAAATTGTATATTCCATACTATTTTCTAGATGAAACAAGGAATTTTTTAGAGAATATGGCTATTCAGTGGAAAAAGAGGAATAGGTATATCTATAAAAATGCCTAATCTATTAATGAGGTTATCAATATTTTCGAGACAAACATACATATTTGTGAAACATTTCTGAGACACCAGAATTTTTAATGGAGGTGAAAATAAGCATAATGAACTAAACAATTGATGATTCTAAAATTCCATGTACTTTGCATAAGCTTTTATTATATAACTGGAATTAAAGGTCATTTTGGCATGAGATTAGCATCTCTGGGACATTATCTATAAGTCTGAGACCTATAGATAATATTCATGATATGTTATACCTACAACCTATAATAAGAAACCTTGGAAAAGAACGTGTGGAAGATATTTAGAGTAGGGCCTATAAATGTCCTCCTTGTTTGGAAATTAGCAATAGGAGATAAGCAAAAAATGATAACATGTTGGTTATGCCTTAAAATTACAGCATTGTTTTTTGAATATTATTTCACTATTTTGAGAACTTTAAACAAATAAAAGTTATTCTCTTAGTAGGATGTTTGAGATCATTATATGGAGGAACTGAAACACCAGAAGCTCAAAACTTTACAACAAATATTTCAAATTAGCCCGCTCCCTCATATTGAAATATGCATTGGTATCCTGTTCCTCAGAAGATAATATAATGTTTGATATTGAAGCTGTATTTTGAGAATCTCTAATAAGCATGAATGAATACACAAGAGGCAATAGAAATTTAAGTAATGGCTCAAAATCACAGAGTTGTAAAAGAAAATTAATTCAAACAAAATAGAGGCAATGTTGCCAATAGAAGATGTCAAAGAAATCAATATGTAGTTAGAGAAATTATTTTTTTCACAAGAGCAAAAGGTCATAAAGTAAAGGAATATTAAAAATGATTAAGAACCTTCAAAAAATTTAAATGGCAGGAAACTAGAACTTTATACACTTACCAAAATTCTAGATTGGAAAGACATTCTCATTTGTAAAGCAAGGCTATAACTCACCAATGGAAAGATAGGTTTTATCATAAAATAAATTTAAATGGTCCATTGAGAAATGAATTATTTCAGAAAACAAAGTCAAATAGCAATTATTTTCACTTTATGTCATGGAGGGGCACAAAGGTACATCAACATTCCCATTTTTAGAAAATTTTGAGATAGGATCTTGCTAAGTAGCCCAGGCTGAGTTTGCCATTGCAAAATTCCTGCCTTGGCCTCCCACAGAACTGGGATGACAGGTATGTCTGAATATATATTAAAATAAAATAAAAAAGAAATTTAAATTCATGGTTACAAAGGCTGGCCAAATAGCTCAGTGGATTAAAGTGCCTGCAAGCAGTAGGAAGGGCTGGGGGTTTGATCCCTGGGCCTATCATGTAGGATCCACCCCATGGTACACTGAGATGGCAATTGAGACTGGGCGAAGTGGTGTGTGTCTATAATCTCAGCTCTTGGGAGGCTGCAAACAGGTGGATCACTGAGTCTGACCTAGTGGTGAGACCCTGAACACCCTGTAGACCCTTCCCCCCCCAAAAAAAAAACTTTAAAAATAATTTTAAAAAAGGATTAAATTAATGGTTACATCCCAGCTATACTATTCTTAATTCTGAATTTAGATGAGTGAAATAAATTGTATAACTTCATGTTACTTTAAGAAGACTTCTCATAGTAGCTGTAATGCATAATTACTGATATGATATTCATCACTGCTTTATAATTAATGAAAACTTAATTTCAGAACTACTAACATAAAAATGCCTTGCCTTTTCAAGGAAAAATATTGTAGTGTATATGACAAAAGGGCAAAGCAAATCTTTTTAAAACTATGATTTACAGAACACATCAGTTTTATACTGAATGTCTGGGGAAAGTAGATAAATATTCAATAAAAAACTATAATTTCAAGTATAGTTAATCTTTATATGCATGTAAGGATTCAGTAATCCTTCCCTATGGGACAAAACATTTTCATATAATTGTCATTGATGTATTTCATTTTTGACTTGTTCTATTTAAATCAATCATATTTTGTCATAATTTTAAATTATCATACAATAAAGTGCTAAATTGATCTGTTTTTATTCTTTCATATTTTCCTCTGAAAATATATCTGTTCTATTAATCAACATTCAATCTGAACAATTCTAGTCACAAAGAAAACATACTAAAATTTCACTGTATATCATTTCCAATCATGAAAAGTGTCATATTCTTATTTTCTTAAAATTGAGATGCCTATTTCATATTATATACCAGTAGCTTGAACAAAACAAGGCTGGATAAGTGGAACCATCTTTGGCACCAAAGGCTTTTTCATGGATATATACTCAGTATAGATTTCTGAAGATCTGAAGGAATTAATATAAACTTGAATGTTGAATTCATATGCTCTTACCTGAGAGACAAAAAATACATTTTATTTGAGTTATTTTGCTTTGAGAAAAGGTGATATTATTCATTTAATAAAACAGCAATTTATAAAAACTTTCAATGTGAAATCATTTTGTGACATTGAAACTATACTTTAAAAAAATTGATTTTAATGTGTTCAAATATAATTCTAAAAAAATGAAACATACAGAAATTTGGGGAATAATTCTAAAACTCACAAAATGAAAGAACAAACCAGGTATGGTGCTGCATGTTTGTAATTCAGTAATTAGGAGACTGAGGCAGGAGGACTGCCACAAGTGGGAGGTCAGCCTGAGTCACATAGTGAGTTCAAAGCCAGCCTAAACTGCATAGTGTGATCTTGTACCAAAGAAACAAACAAACAACAAAAAAACTTAACAAAAGCAAAGAGTGAAAGCAACTGTCTAAATACAAAACTTACAGACACAAAACATTTGAATGCAAAGTTTGGAGAAATGTATGTGTATTCCTCAATAAAGAGGTTTGGCAAAGATTTTCTTCTTTGGGGTTGGAGATGGTGGTATTGAAAAGTGAACCCAAAACCACATACAAACCCATCACACATTCTACCACTGAGCTATACCATAAACCTCTGACAAATATTTCTTAAATACAAAATAAAAAGAATCATCCAGTGAAAATGATTCATTCATACACAATAAAATTAAAAATATCTGTTGTTAATGACATAATTTTACAAATAACATATAAGGCAAAACCTTTTCTAACAAAAAAGCCAACTTGTTTTTGCAAAATGCAAAAACTCAATGATCAATAAATGAAAAAGTATTAGGTAATGAAAATATATATAAGATTTGAAAAGATATTTCATAAAAATATTTATACATGAGACATTAGCAATGCAATAACATTTAACACCATTACCTATAAAACAAACGAAAACTGAAAGTAAAAAAAAAAACTTCACATCTATCATAGTTGCTTAAACACAAGTAATACTACTAAATGTTGATAAAAATGTGAACAACTAGACAAGTATATATTACTGGAAGGAATTAAAACAATTTTCAATAACTTGAGAAAGCAGTGTGCCAGGATTCCCATGGTCACAGGATGTTTTCCCTTTTATTTAGCTTCCTTCATTTATGTTTTACAGTTTTTAATGTATAAGAATTTCATCTTCTTGGTTAAGGTTACTCCCATGCATTTTATTCTTTTATTGTACATTGGATTATTTTTAAATTTTAAATGTGTCTTTGTTGGTAAACAGAAATAAAGCTGATTTTTAAATGTTGGTTTTGTATTCTGTAACATTACTGATTTTATTCAGTATTTCTAATGGTTATGTGAGTGTCTATGTGTATATGTGGCTTCTTTAGGGGTTTTGGCATTCATCATTTCTTCTCCATATAATACTTTGTACCTGTTCTATGCCAGAAGAATTAGGCAAGAAAAAATATCAATAGAAACTAAACCAGAAAGCAAAATGATAAGTTTTGTGTGTTTTTAGGTGAAATGATGTTGTATGTAGAGTGATATAGTCCATGTAACCTATGTAAATGCAAACACAGAGAAGAATTTAAATATTTTAAATGTGGGTAGTTAAAAACAATTAATATTCTCCCATACCAAAAGCCTCCAAGTTTGTGATAGTCATAGTGCTTTTAGAGGTATGTCTATATTTAGTGTTGTGCTCTAATCATAAAACCCAGGTTGACAATCAGAAAATCTTTAAATAAAATGAAGGACTGAATAATATAAAGGATAAATTTTCAGGTTCAGTAGGTTGTATTGCCATGCTCTGCAAAATATTTGCATTTTTTATTTAAGATATCATTTGCCACACTACTGCTAATTCCATCTACTGCCTGACAATGTTACGTAGTCTTTCTTCATAGCAGAATTATAGGAGTATAAAATACTGCAGCATGTGTTATTTTAATAATCTTTTTATTTCTTTGAGCAACAGAGCAAGCAGCTCATTCCCATGATAATGTATTTTGGCACAGGCACCAACAAACAAACATCAAGGAAAAAATTGTATATAGCATTTCATCTGCAAATACAATTTGTTTTGATAGTTTATATGGTAAGGAAGAGACCACATGTTGCTTACTTTTGTATTTTCTGTAATTTCTTAATATTTAGTATTCAATAACTAATTATATTTTGTATCTCTTTTTTTTTCTCCTAAATCCTATGTACATTTTAATTTTCATTGATATAAATTACATTTTCTACTATAAAATTTAACATTACGTACAATTGTTTCTCACCATCTATGTGGCACTGATACTCCAGTGCATCTCATACCCTCTTTCACTGTCATAGGTACATACTCAGAGAATGGATGCTGAATTCCTTACATAAATAATATAGCATTTATACACAACCTGCACATACTCTCTCATATAATCTTAATTATGAACCTCCTTATATGCATATAGAAGTCTTTCAGAAATTTAAATGAGTAGAGTGCACATGTTAAAGTACGACTGTTCTCAGTAAAAAGAAAAGCAAACTCACACAAAACAAAATTTAAAGAAGTGCTTTTAGAAAAGACAAGTTAGAAAGGTAAATCCAGGAAAAAAAGCTTCCTGAAAGCATCAATTTTAGACATACACCAAGACGAATAAAAAAAGGCTATATAAAAAAGAATTCTTGTAATAGGCATGATTATTCTAAGAAGATAACATGAACTATTACAAGAAAAATCACAAAAGGATTCTGCAAGTGTAGAGCTTCTAGAGAGTATAGGTAGAGAGAAGGAAAGCCAAATGTGAGTGGAATCAGAGGGATGATAATCTGTTCACAGAGATGTTCCACTTTGGGGAAATGACTGAAGTAAAGAATGATATTAGTCATGACACCTGGATTCCTGACTATTATTGGTATTGCATCTTGACCTTTGGGTCTAGTGCTGTGACCCCAAGTCAAGGATGATAGGAGTGCAAAACTAGAGTTATGAGAGATATTTAATGTAGGGTAAGAACTTTAAGTTTCATTTAAGAATGTGGAATGTGGAATGCTGCTGACAATGGAGGTGGCAATTCTCAAGGTGAATCAATTCTTAACTGTCACTCATTTTTGAAGCCATTTTCTTTCCAGCAAATACAAATTCTCTAAAATTCATGTGCTAAATTGACAGGAGGAATTTGTATGAGTGGAGACTGAATACTGGGCCTTCATACTGAGCCACCTTCTCTGCTTTTTCAATTATACTATTTTTATTTTGAGGACATTCTTGCTTAGTTGCTAAACTGCCTAGGTTGCACTATAATTTTCTGTCCCCCTGCTTCAGCATTCCAGAGTTCTTTGACAATATTGTGCCACCACAGCTAGCTAAACGGTTGAAGTCGATTTACCAATTGTACGTTTGTGCAAAATCATACAGGACTTGCCATTACTTAGCAGACTTTTTCACACACAGTTTGTATAAAAAGGGTTTCCCCCATTAAAGTAGTTCAATAATGACACAGAATGGAAAATTCTTTTACTTCTTCCCTTAAAGTTTTATTCCCTGAACAAAACTAAAAATATAATGAGTTTCTCTTATACCGATCCCAACTGATTTATAGAGAGCAAAGTTTGGTCTTATCATTAAAAAACGACTGAGCTATCACAAGAAGAAGAAAAACTTTGAAAACTTTTTATGTACCCTTCTAAGTGATTTCTCAGGTGGAAGACAGACATCATATTTAAAACAAATATTCTAATAAACTAAGAATTTTAGTCTTCAGGCCACTTGGTGGACAGAAATCCTTATGAATCAAAACTGAGCAGCTATCATTCAAATACTCTTTCTTTTAATCTTTAAGACACTATTTTTACCTCACTGTAAGAATGGTTTTAAATTCAAAATAAACAGAATAAATGACTACCCAAAGGCTTGCATAACATTAAAGGGCAGGCAAGGTTCAGTGGAGAAGGGTAAAAACACTATATTTAAGAAGTACGAGGAAAATAGAAATCAGTAGAAATGAGACTTACAGAAAACTTCAGAGTAATTGAATCACTGAAACTTAATCAGCCTATGGAACAGGGAAGAATCTTGCATATGGCAGGAGGAAAGGCAAAGTTAATAAACAGGAAATAGCTATGCCAGTGATGTTCAATGAGACTTTCTGAAGTGAGGGACATAGTCTACACAGATATGAAATTTAAGAATGTAAAATGTGAAAATTGTAAGAGGACACTAAGTTTCATGTCAATTATTTTTAATTAGCTTAAGCTTTAAATAGACACATCTAGCTAATATCAACTATATAAGGAAGAACAACTGTATATACTGGACAAGAAGATATAAGTGGTCCATAAGGAAAGGAGGAACATGAGTGAATTAAACAAGCTGTTTTAGTTAAGCATATGAAATACAACTATAATTAGCCAACAACACTTTTGATCATGTTCAAACTTGGTACAGTGAAGACAGGAAGAGGTACAGCTAGAAATAAGTCAAACATGTACTGACTATTTCATGTTTTACTACCTCATAAGTCAACCAAGCAAGCATCCACTGGCCTTTTACACATACACACACACACACACACACACACACACACACACACACACAAAGACAGATAACTTAGACATCACAATAAATTTAGTGAAGAGCATTTAAAACAACTGGAACTCAGATAATCAATCTTGCCTTTTGGTCTTGCTGGAACAAATTTATGAAGCAAGTTCTCATAGGTTATGCTGTCTCTGTAGGATTCTGTGAATTGCTCTAGTTGGACCAAATTATATTCTGATACTTGGAGTAAACATTCCTTTAAAAACCCCACTCAAACAAACAAAGATTTATTTAAAATTTGAGAAACTTATCACATTTCTCATAATTATAAATATATATAGTTTAATTTTATAATCAGTTTCTATAA
>NW_004524889.1:737363-738033 GCF_000260255.1 Octodon degus | reverse complement strand
CTTCCAATTTGATTTGAAACTGTCTCATTGCTATCTGTTTATCAATAAAATTTTGAAAAAAAAAGAAACGTAAATTAAAACAATACTGAGATTTCGTCTTATTGGCCAGCATCAAAAAATAACAAATACTAGTGAGACTGGGAAAAAGGAACCCTTCTACATAGTTGGTAGGAATATAAATTAGTACAATCACCACAGAAATCGGTACGGAGATTCCTTAAAAAACCCAGAAATTCCATTCCCCTCAGCTATTACCCTTCTAGTTATCTTTCCTAAAGATTTAAAGACATCCTATTACATGATACATGCACACCCATGTTTATAGCCGCACAATTCATAATAGCTACATTTTGGAAGCAGCCTATACACTGATCAACAGCTGAATGGATAAAGCCAATGTGGCATTCACCTATAATGGAATACTACTCTATCAAAAAGAAAGATAAACTTGAGTCATTTGTAGGAAAATGAATGCACCTTAAGACCACAATGTTAAATGAAATAAAACAGAAGTAAAGCAGAGAGTCAAATCTGATGCACAAGCTTAAATATCAGATAACTCTTAGCAGTATATGAGAAACCCAAATTATAAATAAAGGGCAAAATAAAAGGTAATAGAAAGTAGAGAGACAGATATTTCTCACATGGGAAGGGAATCAAGAGATGGTGG
>NW_004524889.1:728644-737263 GCF_000260255.1 Octodon degus | reverse complement strand
TAATTTTCTATTAATCTTTTTTTTTTGTGGGTAATACCGGAAATCAAATTCAGGACCATGTGATAGCCAGGTAGGCACTGTGCCACTATTACAGCACTGGCCCAAATTGCCTGTTATCCTTTAGCAAAATGTTTGCATATGCATTTTTCTCATATAAAGATCTAAAATCACACATGGACTTATTACAAAAACATATGAATTAGTTTTACACACTGAAATATATTAAATTACTGCACAAAGCTTAGTTTTTCTTCCTTAATTTTGTGCAGAATTCTATGCACACGCATGCATTGTATGGAATGATGTGATACAGTGTTTCACAATATTATCTAGTCACAAAATGATTACTTCAAGTTATTTTATTTGGAAAAATCAAAATTATATGTTTGAAAATAAATCATATAAACTTTAATTTTAAGATAATCAAGATTTGCTTCTTCCACAGTTGCATAAAATTTTATGCACACAAACACTTTATACACCCAGATATAATCATTTTCAACTCCTAATCACAAAAGAATTATAAGAGAAATCAATAACAATCAAATTTGGTAAACTACTAGATATGTAGAAATTAAGTACATGTAAATCAATGAGTTAAAAAGAAATAAGAAAAGTTTGAAAACATTTTGATCATTAAAAAGGAAGACACATCACATTAAAACTTTTGATATAATGTAGAGCAATGCTTACAAACAACTATATAGCTATAAAGACTATAAAAGATAATGATAAGGATCTCAATTCAATACCTAACATCCCACATTTACAAAAAAACAAAAGATCAAATTAAACCCAAAGCAAATAGAAACATAAATAACAGATAAGGTAAAAATGTTTAGAATAAAAACTACATAAAGGGTTAACAATATCAAAACTGGAATCTTTACAGTAACAAAAATTTCACAAGTCTTTAAATATAGTGACCAAAGTAAAGAGAGATATGCCTTACATTCATAAAATTAAACATGAAGTAGAGGCATTCTTATTTATCTTTGAGAAACAACAAAATATGATAAGAACTAAAATACCTCTTTTGTGACTTCTACCTTCATGTATACTTCCAAAGTCTTATATTACTTATAGGTGGAGTTTTGGGCAATGATTGGATCATGGGTGTGTGATACTAGATCATAGTCGTGTGATAGATTTATACCTGGATATAATACATAATGATGAGAGGTGGAGGATTGGCCCGCTATTAGGCTTATAGCTGGATATGATTTTGGGAGGTGAAGCCTGGCAGGAAGATGGGAAGAATAAGGTTGCTATCTGTGTGAAGTGGAAAAATGTAATAATTTATGTATTACATGAGCCTTCCTTTTTGTTATGCTATGAACTGCCTCTCCTCTGCCATGCTGCCCTATCCTGGAACCAGGCCAACTATGGACTGAAACCTCTACAAACCATGAGTAAAACAGAGGAAAGTGATCAGTGAAGTAGAGTGTGCCTAAGCAGAGTCTCATTGAGAGAAAACATTCTCTCAAGCTTCCACAGAGAGCAAATTCATCAAGCAATGGCCATGACTCATCCACATGGCTGACACTGACAAAGGATTTACAAACTGTGGTACAGGGTTTCAGGGTAAATCCTGAGGGGATCTGACTGACCTCATCAGATACAAAAGTTATGTTTCTTGCTATATAGATCTTGCTTTATCTTGGTCTTAACCATCCAGCAGAAAAGTATAAAAAAGTATAAACTGTAAAGCCATATTCATATGCTGAGCTGTAAAAGGCTCAAGTCAACAACTTCTGACATTGCCTGTCCTATGGAAAAACCACTACTCTTATGAACTACTGGACTGTATTACAATGTTTTGTTGAAAGCACACACCTACAATATTTAATTAGCAATGGAATACTCATCTCTGTCAAACCTAAAGAAGAAAAATAGGATAAAGGACCATTTTGTATCTGTATATACAAAATAGGATAGATATACATCTACTTTCTCTTAATTCAATGAGAAGAAAGATTTGTACTAATAGTGTTTGAACAGGATATCATGTCTGTATCTTGTACTATGAATAACCACTACAAAGACAACAATATGCAATGTATTAATTATTGAAACTATCCTATTAATCAATTTGGAAACTGTCTCATTGCTATTTGTTTCTCAAAAAAAATTAATAGCCACATTTTTCCCAAGGAATGGACATTAGTATTGATATTCTAAATAATTATTAATCACCTTGAAAGAGCCCAAATAAGTCACTAACCCAACCCCCAACAGGAAGAGACCCTGTACCAAATTCATGCCTGCTTGCTATGTGACTTGCTTCCCCATTTGATTCCAATTTAATCAATTTTATCTGATCAATGGTGCTTGTAATCTCATTGGTTGACCAAGGTTTTGCCCCATCTCATGCCCAACTGATCGAGTTCCCGTGTTCTTCATCACCTTAGACCCATCTCACCACATGGTTTTACTCTATAAAAGTCCCTGGAATAGGCAAGATTCCTGGGGAATACCCACTGAGGGGTTCCCCCTCCTGTCCCTCTCTCTGACAGGAGTTTTCTTCCCCCTCAATGAATATATTCTGCTCATAACCTCTGTTTGTTCCTAAAATTCACTCTTAGGTTTTAGAGAACACAATCTCATCCCAGATACCTTTCAGGTCCAGCGTTTCATTTTTTCCCTATATCATTTGGAGGTTCCCTGTATCATTATCACTTATAATTAATGTGGTACTAGAGGTTATAGGAATTATACACTGAAAAATAGGAAAAAGCATTCATAACTAAAAGGAAAAATTAAAAATGTCTTTTCCCTCAGATTACATTTTTGGTACTGGGAACTGAACCCAAGACCTGCACACTGAACTATATCACAGCCCTTTTATTTTCATAAAGGGTTTTGCCAAGTGGCTAAATTCCCTAAGCTGGGCTCCTATTTGTGATCTTCCTATTTCAGTCTCCCAATGAGCTGGGATTACATGTGTTTACCACCACTCCCAATCAAACTACGCATTTTTTTTTGGTAAAAGCTCTCATTACTAAATTGTGACTCATATTCATCCTCTTATCTCAGCCTCTCCAGCACTGGGATTAGAGGCATGCACCACCATGCCCAGATTTGGTGGCAGGCCCAGCTCATCCCAGGTTCCAGGGCCAGCATGGAAGTATGGAACTCAGATCCTTGTGCTTGCCAGGCAGACACTGACTACTGAGCTACCTCTCCAGCCAAGATTACATATTCTTCTACTGAAAAAATGCTAAAGAATTCACAATCATCTATTAACATAAATAAATGAGCTTTACATCTTTGAAGAAATCATTATTTATGCTGACAATAAATATTTCTCAGGGCTGGCCAAATAGTTCAGCGGATTAAAGCCCCTGCAAGCAGGCTCAGAGACCCTCAGTTCAATCCCTGGGCCTGCCATGCTGGCCCTGCTGCAAGGACAAGCTGAGACAATGCTTGAGACTGGGCATGGTGGCATGCGCCTGTAATCCCATCTCTTGGAAGGCTGTAAATAGGTGGATCACCACGAGTGTTATCTTGTAGTGAGACCACAAACACCCTGTACACCTTTCCCTAAAATACAAAAAAAATTTTTTTCTGCACACGTGGAATGAGAAATATGATCAGGCAATTAAGAAAGAAAATTACTTATGGTACCATCAAAAATAATGATTTAGAAATAAATTTGGTAGGGAGATAACTCAGTGGAATATGTGCTTGCCTAGCAAGTGTAAGGTCCTGAGTATCGAACCCTAGATAAATTTAACAAAGAAACTGTCAATTACATAACAGATGAAACAATACTGGAGAACAATTTGCTATGAGTTTGACTCATCTCTTCCATGTGTAAGAAGACATAATAAAACATACACTGTGAAAACAAACATTATATTTAAGGGCATTTTCCCAATATCATTTCTAAAATCAAAGTGAGAAAAAACTCCATGTGCACAGAGAGAAGTATTAGTGAAATGAACTTGACATAATACAATCATAAATCGATAAAATAGGTATATATTTTCTCTTAAAATGTACTTGAGATATTTTCAAACAGAAATTAATTTATAATGTTTTAATTGATATAACCGCTTAAAATATGCCTTGAAAAGAGTTGATGAAGTATCATTTCATTAAAATTAGAGATGCAGAATATAGCTATAGAGATGAATAGAAGGGCAGATAGAAAAATAGACATAAAACAAAATAATGTCAGTGCTCATCATCAAACATTAAGATTTGGGATATTGTTTATTTTTCCATCTGCTCTTCTAATCCATATTAAATATGCAAATAAAGTTTAGTATTCACAAAGACAACATCACTGATAGATGGGATTCAGTAGAAGTTTATGTTGACAAGAGTTACAATTGGTTAAATTATGTGAGAGACAGTAGCTTTCAGAACACATTAGAATATTGTTAAAATAAAAACGTGAGCATTTCATAAAATTTTACAAATTACATTTTTAATTAACTTCTTGTCTGAGGTAAGTGGACAAATAATAGATTGTCTTATTTATAAAATATTGAAAGAGATTGATATATTTTATGTACTGAAAAATACTTCATTGAAAAGACAAAAAAGCAATTCTAGAAACTATATGTACTGATAATATTTCATAGCCCAAATTAGTCTAAAGAAAAATACTAAGATTACTTTTAAAACACAAAGATGTTCTGTATTTTCATAGTATTCTTTTTCAACTGTATTTGAATGTAGACAATAAAAAACACTTCCCATAAAACTCATGGAAACTGAATATGTTAGCATATATCTGGGTATAGTTAATGTTGTACATAAAATTTAAAAATTATTTTTATGTTAGGATATTAGAAAAGTTGCCTTTGCTACTTCATTATATTGATCTAGAACAAAGTAAGAATGAATGTTGTAGACAACAATACCATGTGGGGAACATGGGTGCAAAAACCCCACAAAACCTACCCCAATGTACCACATTTAGTAATGACGACATTTTTTCGTATCCCCTAACATCCGAACTTGTTCGCTAGGCCTTTATTTTTTCCATCTAAAAGTTAAACAGCAGATTAACACTTTTCCTAAAGTAAAATTAATAATTCAGTAAAACTAACATTATTAAAATACCCATTATTCAGGGCAGTAAAGTATTAGTGAGTAAAAGCATCAATATAACAATGTGGAAATATTTTTTGAAGTTTTCATATCAGAATCTTGAACCCTGACAGTATTGATTGGAAGGATTGTCTTGTTTGGAAGGATGCTGCAGGAGCATACTTTTGACACATGTGTAGAGAGAAGCTCTCTCCTTGGTACTTTCATTTCAAAAGCTATGAAGCAAAAGCACAACAGAGCTCACTCCTGAAACACAGGCAGTGGTGCCCTTACCTTCTCGACATATTCCAGCTAAGGGGTTTTCTTTGATTTTGTTAGTTTGCTTTAAAATCACTCAATGTCAAAGAACAATGTAAAATAAGTCAGTATCATAGCAATTCATACTAAATATTTGCAGCAGGTCTTTGGGAATTTCAAGTAGTAATTTCAAGACCATTAAGCATATACCACTGAAATACAAGTACAAATCATATGCTAGACTGAATATAAGTGAAGCTTTCAGTAAACTTATACTTTCTACTCCAGAAAACTATGCAACATCTTGAATTTTCTGGAAGACACAACAGAGGGTCCAAACTCATCAGATTCTGCTGCTTCTGAGACATTGTGCAGTCGTGAACCACACACCGTGAGAGATTATTTTGTTAAAATTAAGGGTGTAGATAGGCATGCCTACAGGCAGAAAAAGATCCATTACAAAGTATTTAGGTGAGGTTTGATACATTTTGGTTAGCATTATCCGTAGCTGCACTATTCTCCACAAATATAAGTAATAAAATCCCAAACTTACTATTTTGGGAGAAAATATGACACCACCTTCTAGAACTGAGTTTTCTTCTAACTCCAAAAAATATTTACGAGGTGCATCAGGATTTGTGAGCTGTCCTACAAGAGAGGAAAATGCATATATACAACAATCAGTTGTAAATCAAAAAACACCATTATTAATGTGAAAATATAAACTGAGTAATCTCATTATTGTATTCACACTATAAAAAGCACCTACTGAAAAATCTTGGTAGGATTGCTATACAATGTTACTACATAACCAATCACTCTTAACCTCAAGATTCTAAAAAGCAAAACTAATATCCAGTCATAAAACATAAACAAACTCAGTAAATCTAAGACAAATTTATCTTACAAAACTTTCCAGGTTCAAGAGACATACTAACATCATATGGAGGTGAACGTAGAAAGGCCTAAAAGGCAAGGTTAAATCATCATATTGCTGGTCCCAGAAGAGTCAGGGACTATTTTTATGGTAAACATGCACCAGAGAAGATCCAGATCACTTCTGGTGCTCCAAAGAGTTATAAAAAGACAAACATATATGTATCACCTCATTTTTCCTTTTTTTTGTTTGTGGTGACAGATTTGAAATTTACTCCCAGCAATTTTGAAATTTAGAAAAATCCTGCTTTTCTCCCTAAAGTATTCTCATCAATCCAAGGAATCCTACTAATTTAAATTTTCCTTGTCTGGGAATAAACTTCATTTTCTTTTTCTTTTTGCAGTACCGGGGATTTTACTCAAGATCCTGCGCTTGCCAGGCAAGCTCTTATTCTACTGAACTATCTCCCCAGCCCTAAACTTAAATGTTTTATTGTATCCTCTCTTCCTCCTCAATTTCATTCATCTTTGGTATAAAGGTGAAACATTTAAATAACAACAAAAATTAATTCAATATATATAAATACATTGTGAGTTGGAAGGAAACACCATTCTAAAATAAAGAGTTACAATAAAGAATATCCATCTAGGATGCACACATACATGAAACATAATTTAAACCACTATTCATAGAACAGAAAAATAACAAACAAAAATAGATATGTGGATAGACAGAAAGATAGGTTCAGGACATATTCTCAGATTACCTACTGTGTTCATAGTGCTAAACTGAACCTCTTTGGTAGAAATAAAAAATATAAATATAGTTCTACCTTGTAATCTAGTAGGGTGTGAACATGTACATTACCCTTTGAGACCAAGCAGAATTTAATTAGTGATATAATAAAAAATACACAGTATCCTAATATAACAAAGTTAAAAAGAAATAATTGAATTCAACCATAAGGTTATGAGTGCATATGAGAACTATTATTGGAAACAAAGCTAGCAAAACGTTTTTAGAAAACTAGGTTATTTATATTTGTTTTGTTTGCATTATGCTTCCTATTCACTAAATGTATGTTGTTACTGCATATTACTTATACAACATAATGGGCTTCATTTTTCATATTCATACATGTATGAGTATATGAAATACTTTGATTATATCAAATCTCTCTTGAAAAGCTTTTTAAGTGGAGGAAAAATGTGACTAGATCTTTAATGTAACAAGACTACTCTGTGAAATAGATGTAAGCAAGAGGACTTAGAAACAGCAAGTTTCGAGTCCTAGCCCAGGTCTGGTGAGTGTGCGGAGAGCATCCTGCTAACCTGCGCCAGTGGGACCTGTCCCAGCCCAGGCACAGCGTGGGCCGGACCCTCTCCCACCCCCTCGGGCTGCCCCCAACACTCCACAGTACCTCCCCCATACCACCCACAGAGTAGGAATTTCTGCGGACTTCCGGGAACCCCCAGACCCAGTCCTAGCCCAGGTCCGGTGAGTGTGTGGAGAGCTTCCTGCTACCCTGCGCCTGCAGGACCAGTCCCAGCCCAGGCGCAGCTTGGGCCGGACCATCTCCCACCCCCTAGGGCCGCCCCCCACCACTCCGCAGAACCTCCCCGACCCCGCCCTCAGAGTAGGAATTTCTGCCGAATTCCAGGAACCCCCAGACCCAGTCCTAGCCCAGGTCCAGTGAGTGTTTGGAGAGCTTCCTGCTACCTTGCGCCAGCGGGACCTGTCCCAGCCCAGGCGCAGCAAGGGCCGGACCCTCGCCCACCCCCTCGGGCCGCCCCTCATCACTCCGCAGCACCTCCGCACGCCGCCTGTCCAGTAGGAATTTTGCGGTGTTCTGGGAACCCCCGGACCCAGTCTTAGCCCAGGTCCAGTGAGTGTGTGGGAGAGCTTCCTCTTCCCCCTACTTTACCTTACCCCCTCCAGGCACAACTCAGGCCTGGCATATATGCCTGAGGTGTAACCCTGCAGCTGCAATCCCTGCAGAGAGTGAAGAGGATAGTTCCACCTAGCTAGTCCAGGAGCAGAACATCTTGCCACAGGGGCACAACATATTCACCCTCAAGGGCAGCAGCGGGAAGGAGCTCAACACAGCAACCAGACCTAAGCCAGACGCAGCTGGATAAGTCCAAACTTTGTAGAGCTGCACCTGAACTTAGTACGTGCGAAGGTTATAACTACAGCAAAGATCTACAACAAAGGCCAGAATACAGTGCTACACAAAATGACAAGGAACAAAATGCAACCTCAGAACCAAAGCCCACCCATAACAAGTGCAGAAGACACTAACACAGAGCAAATTGGAAATCACACAGCTGAAAGCAATGAATCAACAGCTTCTGAAATAAACAGCTGCAGAAAGATATATAAGACCTGAGATTTCAAATGAAAAAAGAAATCCCTGAATTAATAACATCTGCACTAAAGAA